>NW_024034757.1:0-5103 GCF_002237135.1 Teleopsis dalmanni | reverse complement strand
CCCAGCGGCACCATTATGCCAGCGCTGAAAAAGTAAGCGAGGAGGTAATAGCTCTTCGTTTTTATTTTTCTTTGTTTTCGACATTTGTGTTCGACTCAGGCAATTTCGGGGTTGAAATTATAAAAGAATGAAGAAGAAAAGCATATGAGTATTAAGAATTTCTTGTTTTGCCTACATTGTATACATTTAGTCTGCTTTTGATTTTAGTGAAGTGCGTGCAGTGAACAATTTTTAATTTTTAAAATCAAAATAAAATCAAAAATATAAATAAAATATAATTTGTAATTTAACATAAACTCACTGTAAGTATATGCAAAATTAAGTAAATATATTTAAAATGATAATTATAATTTTTGTTTTGTATTATATAGATGCATACTGTAAGACATTATAAATGTTTGGCGAAAAAGAAAAAGGAGGAATTTTTGTCGTTTAAAAAAGAAGGTATAAGTGAAACAGGGAATTTAAATCGTGCATATATTAAAATATTTTATTCTTTTATAGAAAATGATTTTCAAAATTTTGGTACGAAAACAACACCTTCCTGCAGTACAGCTGAACATATTAATGGTGATATTAATAAGTTAATATTTAAATAAATTAATATGAAAATATGTTAACGCTTTTATGTACGTGTGCAAATTTAAATAAATTAACCTTTTAATAATTTTAATGATTGGTTTAAAATGTAAAAAGTTTTTTTGAATGTAAATGTATTATATATTTTTATGTAAATATTAATATTTTGATTTTTGATTTATAAAACATAAATATAAAATATAATTCATCCAAAAAAATTTTTAGTATTTTATTTAAAAATCAATAGCATAGGTAAAATTGAAAATTTAAGCGAACATATCAGCGCTGATATGTTGCATTACAAATTCGAAAAGGTAAGCTAACATGTCAGCGCTGATATGTTGCATTACAAATTCGAAAAAGTAAGCGAACATGTCAGCGCTGATATGTTGCATTACAAATACGAAAAGGTAATCGAACGATTCAGCGCTTGCCCGCAATGACATGCACGTGTTAAAGTAATTAGGAGTTTCATTTGAATAATCAGCGCTAGGCATTACCATTCAGCGCTGAGGGAATCGATTCCCTCAGCGCTGAAAGTCCCGCTGGGTTGAGAGGGAAACACATACCAAAAAACCATATGCTCAAAATCGCATATAAAGTTTCGTACAAAAACATCAAGAAACCGAAACTGGAGAAGAAAGTATGTCGCAGAGCAATAAAAATAAAACAACAAAAAAAAAAAGACCATAATAATAGTGCCAGCAAAGATCTTTGGTATTTCAGAAATTTTTTTTTATCTAACCACTAATTTATACATCAACCCCTAAAACTTTTTCACTTACGAATAATTAAGTATCTCATTAAAATGGCGAATATAAAAATATGCAAAAACATATATATACGTCGCAAATATTGAAGTTTATACTAAGAGAAACTGTTTAAATCTATACAATTTAATACATTGAAAACATAATTACACTAATAATATATGTACTAATTTGGACTTGATGTCACTCATATTTGAAAAATGTGTTTCCTCTTTTTCCCCCCCAAGTCGAAAACTGTACGTATTTTACATACACATACGCACACTAAAACATCACGAAAATATGAAGAAAAAAACGACTTCGGACGAAAGTTAGATTTCGTTTATATTCGTCACCAACGTCGTTGTTGGTGACGGCGGTGGCCATCTTATTGATCGTTGAAAAAAGAAAACTGTTCGAATTTCACACTTTTTCAAAATTAATAAAAAATAAAAAATAAAAAATAAAAAAACAAAAAAAGTAAAAAAAAAATACTTTGCAGGAAAAATCAAAATGGCCGCAACAACACTTTATGTCGAAAAATATTCAATTTAAATAATTTTTAAAGAAAATTAACATATTTCTGTTAAGAATTGTGTTTTTTTTTTATTTTTTGCTTTTAATCAATTTCCAAAGATATTAACGTACACGAAACTTAAACATTAAACCAATATCACATTTTAAAGCAAAGCAATCATTATATATATGTTTAATTATACAATTTATCAACTTTGAATTAAAAAAAAAAATTTTTTTTTTTTGCACAAAAACCCAACAACACGGAGCAATAACTCCCGACGCTACCGATGATGTTGCACGACGTTGCTTAACTGAAGAAAACTTTCGACCAGTGATTGAAAATGCTATGCTATTTCATAGTTTTTATTATTGCTCCTGCTCCTGCTTCTGCTCTTAATTTGACGGAGCACTTATGACAGCAGAAGCACAAAACAAAATTTGCGTTGCTCTGCTATACTATGCTGTTTGATTTGTTGAAGCACGAAGCAAGAGCAAAAGCAAGAGCAAAAAATTAAAATATATGCTACTGAAAAACACAGAACGAGAAAACAAAAAGTAACAATAATTTTTTGTTACAATACTTGTTTTCTTCAAGTAAATAAGCAAACATTTTCTTTCATTAATAAATTTTTACAAAAACTTGATCTGCTTAAAGCAGTAAAAATTAGCAACAATTTGCTTTGCCTAGTAAAGCCATCATATAAACAATTATTACAAATGTATGTTATGATCTTACTTTCTTTAACAGAATTATATTAATTTCTGTTAAAATCATAATAACAAAATATACGGTGTGTAGAAAATGTGGATTGTGTTCATTGGACACCTAATGTTGGTATGCTTCAACGAAAGCTCTGAAATGTGTAAGAGCGAACTGCGACATCTTATAGAATTTATTATTTTTGCCATAAACAAAAATATATTAAATATTTCATATATATTTAATATATATGAAATATATTAAATATTAGAATATTAATATTAAATAAAATCGAATTATTAAAAATTATTAAACCAGTAAACATTAGAATATTGAAGTTCAAATATTAAAAATTAAATAATGATAGTACTCAATTAATTAAAATAAATTGATTAAAATTTCTTATATACCAGATATTCTTATACACAATATAACATGTATATATTTTATATTATAATTGAATATCGAACCTTGACCAACCATCTATTAAATAACAATTGAACTAAAAGAACTTAACTAATACATCGCAATTATAATCAAACAAAATTACGTATTTTAACGTTTTGTATATCAACCACAAAAAAGCAACATAAACCTAAATATCTAAATATTATAATCTCAAATTTTTAATTCATCAGCTTCATAATAAAATATAAATCATTTCCAGATACAAGCAAAACTAAAAAATGGAAACAAAACAAACCAATCTTGCAATTTCATCAATCACAAACAAGGAATGATTCAACAAATCCAATTCATACCACTAATCCTCCACCAATGCCAATGTTAAACTCATCACATCATCAGGATGCAGAAAATGAAATAATAACCATATGTGGTAAGTATCACAAATCCCAACATTATCAATATCAATATTCTATTACAAATCATAAAATATCTTTCATAAATTACTAAATAATAATAATCTCATTACAATATTATAAAATTAATTTATACATAATATCATTATAATATCCTTCACATTAAATATCAAAATAAGTCCTAATCTAGTTGGATATATATCCACAAAAATTCTAATGTTAATATGTATTCGAAGATCTATTACATATAAATCATACATATACATCTACCAATATCTATACTCATCATAAAATTAATTTAATCCATACTATTTTATAATATATTCTATCAATCGCATGAACTAAATAATTAATAAAAAAATATGTGTTTAAATAATAGAAAAATGATAATACACCTTATTAAAATCAATATTTCCAGATTCAGACACATCTATATTCCAACTGCATGACACAACCTCAGCATCATATCATCCCCTAAATGCTTCCATTGACAATACCTCAATCAACACAAACAAACGTAAAAAACTCAACCAATCAACAATCGACACACAAACAAGAACCATAGATGCACCACAAACACCACTTATGAAATATTTTTCTCATCCACCAGAAACTCCATCTCGAAAATATATTAGCGGTTGAGTAGGGATTCTTTGGGCGTTCAATTTTTCTTCTAGTCCGATTCATGTTAAATTTCTTTATTTACAGTTACGTTTGGTTATGATAAACCAAAAATGTAGTAATAAATTCGAAGTTCAAGAAATGAAGATAACCGACACGAGCACCACTCAATATGGTAAATGCAACAAAAATTTTTTAAATCGTGAATAACAGTAAATAGCAATGCAAAAAATTTACAATATTTTTTCAATGTTACAACAAAACTTTATAGACAATGTACGGTAATTATGCGTACTCGTTCTCGTATTCGTACAACAGAAATTATTTTCAAATAATTCCTTATCCTTATGCAAATCATGCAAAATTGTTATATTATTCTGTTTAATGAATTATTATTATTAAGACATATTGAATTAATTGCTGCAAGTTAATTGCTACACTCATTAAATTTGATGAATGTTACCAATATATGAATAAGCTACAATTCAGTTTGAGCAATGAAGCGTAAACGAAACATTGGACCACTAATTTTAAACAGCAAAAAACACAAGCGCAAAAAAAGATTTAATGAAATAAGTGTTATTTAACACTTACTTTGTGCTCAATGGTCGTTTGTAGATTCTTATCCAAATGCACCTTTATATATAATTTGGGTGCCATCCAATTTGGCACGAATACGTTTGCCTACGATCTCTGCTGAAAACACTAAATCTTCTAAAATAAAATACACAGCAGTTAAACTACGCGAACGGATTATTGCACCGTCTTGTTTTTACGAAAACTTTGTAGTTACTCGTTCACTATCTAAGTCTTTACGGTGCTGATATAACTCTTCCTCTTCAAGTGGTCCTTGCAAACCCTTATGAAATATTTTTCTCATCCACCAGAAACTCCATCTCGAAAATATATTACCGGTTGAGTAGGGATTCTTTGGGCGTTCAATTTTTCTTCTAGTCCGATTCATGTTAAATTTCTTTATTTACAGTTACGTTTGGTTATGATAAACCAAAAATGTAGTAATAAATTCGAAGTTCAAGAAATGAAGATAACCGACACGAGCACCACTCAATATGGTGAATGCAACAAAAATTTTTTAAATCGTGAATAACAGTAA
>NW_024034756.1:0-5106 GCF_002237135.1 Teleopsis dalmanni | reverse complement strand
TTTACGGCCAATATGGCTTCAACGGCAACAACCTTGGCTATACTGACACTGATTGTATGATTTTGAATTGTCTGAATTATAAATTGTCTGAACCCTGGGCTGACAGTCTCAGTATTCTGTTACCTCAGTATGTAGAGGTGAAACTCTGCAGAAATGGCTTTCAGGCTAATGCTGAGGCTGCCTCCGTCCCGTTAAAATCGTGGCTGACCTCAGGAAGCGCTCAATATCCGTCGCCGTTTAGTTGGTGGTGTAGGTGAGGTTGAGCGAAGCTCCCTCTTAATATCTGCCTGGCTCTGAATGTATATGCTCATAAGGCTATACATCAACCTTCACATGGACCTCACTGATTCAAAGGGACCCATGGGGCTTTTTAAAAGATAACTACACGTCAGGTGGAGATAGCGGACCTGAGTTGGGACCCATCAATATGGAAAATTTAAATCTTAATAAAAAAACAAACAAAACTTTCTGCTACTGGAAGACCAGTAGCAACCCCAAGCAGAAGACTGCAAACCTCGAGTGGTACCTCCAACTCCACTTCCAATGAACTTAAAATCTCGTCGCAAATACCTTCTGGAAGCAGAAATACTGCATCTACCAGTCGGTATGTTGCCTCTTCTGTCACGGCCAAAAGCAGTGACAAGTCAGAAACCAAATCCACAAGGAGAATTCCACCCTCTAAAAAGGCCCATAACGACCGCCGTATGGCTACACGAATTCTGCAGCGCGTAGGTGAGATCCCGGCCGATAAAATCAGTCAGCAACAGGCCTCATCCCTTGAATGGGCCAAAAGCATCTTGGCCAAATCAAGCAATAAAGAGGCTTCCAAACCGGACCAAGTGTCTAAAAGACAAAGGTCTCAGGAGGAAGAACCCCCTCTTACGAAAAAACCAAGAGGTTACAATGTACTGGTACGACCGTACAGTGAGGTTGCGAAGGACAATCTCATTATAGGTGTCCTGGATAGGAGTGCCGAGGAGGGGAGAATCCCCAAAGACAAATGGAAATGGGTGTCGGCCGCGCTGGCAGACATCTTCCTCCAAGTTTTGGAAGAAAACCCAGGACCTGCTCCCTCCTGCGAAGACGCGGGTTGGCACCAAGGACAAGTGAAATTGGTAGCTTGCAAGGATGCGAGATCGGTTGCCTTGTACAAGGCAGCTGTCTCTAAAGTAGGAGAGATCTGGCCTGGAGCCAGACTTGAAGCGGTAGACAAGAAGGATATACCATCTCGTCCTAGGGCCAGGGTTTGGATTCCAACTAAACAAACTGACCCGGAGCAAATTCTGAAAATAATCAGGATCTGTAACCCCAACCTTCCAACTGGAAATTGGAAGGTGGTAAAATTAGAGGAGCCTGTTGGACCGACCAGACAAGCTGTCCTTGTATTAAATGCGGAGTCATTGAAACCGCTCACCGAAGCTAAGTACGTAATCTCCTATGGCTTTGAGAAACTAAATCTCAAGGTCTATCGTACCGATGCCACGGAAGAACCGGAGAAGATTACGTCTGCTCAGCCCTTGCTGGAGGAACCAGCTAAAGAACCAATGCTAAGACAGCAGAGTTGTGAGGAAACACAGAGTGAAGACCTGCCAGATCAAATGGAGGTGGACTCGCTCTCTCTGGTGTCTGAAGACAAATCGGATGCGGGGTCGGTGACCAGTCTGGGCAACCTATTCGATGAGAGTGGGCTCCTGGATTCGGATGACGAAGCCGATAAAACGGTGGTAGAGGTTCAGGTACCTGATGAAGGTGCTTCAAATTAATCTCCACCACTCTAAAGCTGCTTCAGCAAACCTTCTAATCCACCTTGCACAGGGTGGAGCCGATATTGTTCTGATTCAGGAACCATGGATACTGGAAAACCGGATCTGTGGAATCGGAACAAATGACTATAAACTTATCAGCAACACAGACTCAGGTAGACCTAGATCATGTGTGTTAGTGAAAAAGTACATTAATTGTTTCCTTTTGAATAATTTTAGTGATGACGACCAGACTGCAGTGAGTTTGGAAATCGACGGCAAAACCGTATGGGTGGTGTCATCATACATGGCCCATGACCATATAGGAAATCCACCACCGGAAATACTTAAGCAGCTCGTGATAACAGCAGCAGAAAGAATGACTGGTGTTGTGATTGGAGCCGATGCAAATGCTCATCACACAATCTGGGGTAGCTCGGACATAAATGAAAGAGGTGAGTCGTTATTCGATTTTATTCTAGATTATAATCTTCATATATGCAATACAGGAGTGGAACCTACTTTTATTATTGCAGGTAGAAAAGAAGTTTTAGATATTACGTTAACTATTGAAAACACAGATCTTGAGATTAAAGATTGGAGAGTTCTTGATGAACACTCATTCTCTGACCATCGTTATATTCAATTCTATATAAATCTACAATGTCCAGTTGAGAAACCTTATCGGAATTACCGTAATACCAACTGGAGTAGATATCGAACCAATTTACTAAATCTACTTCCTCTATATCCTATTGAAGAAGTAGAGACTCCTCAATCGCTAGATAACGTTGTGGAAACCTTCACAAAAGCTTGCAACATAGCCTTGGACCGTTCTTGCCCACTAAAATCACAGAGGGGAAAGAAAAAGCCATTGTGGTGGTCCGAGGAAATAAGAGATCTTAGGAAATCAAGCAGAAACTTGTTTAACAAGGCCAAGAGAAGTAATCTTAACACTGACTGGGACATCTACAAAGTCAGTCTAAAAATATATAAAAATGAAATAAAAAGAGCCAAAACACGCTCCTGGAAAGCCTTCTGTGAAAGCGTGGAGGGTTGTCAAGGAACAGCAAGGTTTAGGCGCATTCTCTCGAAGAAACCCTCTAATCTAGTCTACTTAAAAGACGAGGTCAATGGGTGGACACATAGCAGCGAAGAATCGGCGGCATTGTTACTGAATATACATTTCCCAGATAGTGACATACCAAATAACCTTGGAATAAACCAGGGGTCTACATGTGACTCATCTGTGGTGAATAATATTGTCACCAGAAGGAAAATTAAGTGGGCTATAGATAGCTTTCTACCATACAAATCACCGGGCCTGGATGGAATTATACCAGCCCAACTTCATGAAGCAAGGGACATCTCTTGCAATTGGCTCACACCAATCTTTAAAGGTTGTCTTACCTTGGGGCATATACCAGAGAAATGGAAATTGACAAAGGTCGTTTTTATTCCTAAAGCTGGCAAAAGCTCCCATATTACGCCTAAAGATTTTAGACCGATTAGTCTATCCTCTTTCCTCTTAAAAACTTTAGAAAGGCTTCTGGAGCATTTCATTAGGAAAGAGATACCAGATGAAAGGCTTTCAAAATCACAACATGCGTACTGTAAAGGAAGGTCTGTAGAGACCGCATTATCATCTCTAACTGGGATGATTGAAAACTCAATACAGCATAAAGAATACGCCCTTTGCGCTTTTCTTGATGTGGAAGGGGCTTTCAACAACATCCTTCCTCAAGTAATCGTCAACTCATTAAGAAAACTAGGAATTGACAATAGAGTAATCGAAGTCATTACCCAACTGCTGGTTGATAGGACAATCGTAGCGCAATGGGGGGGAACGCTAGTAACTAAGAAAGTTAATAGGGGGACTCCACAAGGAGGAGTACTTTCCCCCCTCTTATGGCTAACTGCAGTTAATGATCTTCTTGTTGATCTAGATAGCGTAGGTTGTCAGGTGGTCGCGTACGCGGATGATCTTTCCTTGATTGCAAGGGGAAAATTTCTGAGTACAATTAGTGAGGTAATGCAGGGTAATCTAAATAAAGTATCCCAATGGGCCCATTGTAGCGGATTATCAATAAATCCAACCAAAACAGAACTAGTGCTCTTTTCTAGGAAATATAAAATTCCGGAATTCACACTACCTATCCTAGGAGGTCAAACTCTAACTCTGAATGATAAAGCCAAATATTTAGGTCTTATAATTGACAGAAAACTGAATTGGGGACCAAATGTTGTTGCACGTACCCAAAAAGCTATGGTTGCATTTTACTGTTGTAGAGGCGCTATAGGCAAAAGATGGGGACTCTCACCGAAGTCCATTTTATGGATATATAATGTGGTGGTAAAACCAATTCTCTTGTATGGAGTGTTATTTTGGAGAAATACTCTGAATAGGTCAACACTATGCAAGAAATTGGAAAAGGTTCAAAGGACTGCACTGATGACATTAAGCGGAGCGTTAAAATCAACGCCGTCACTTGCCCTGAATGTTATCTTCAATATCTTACCTATCGACATCGCGGCGAAAGGCGAGGTAGCTGGGGCAGCTTTACGTATAAGAGAACTAGGAATTGGAAGCAGTTGTGGATGGATGCAAGATTCCATCCTCAGAGAAATTGATTTCATTCCGGATATAACAGACTACTGTACTACAATTACAATTGTGGACAGAAATCTTGAATTATTTATTCCTTCTAGGGAGACATGGGAAAACTACTCTGTAAAGAGTGATAATCGCCTTAACTTCTTTACAGACGGCTCAAAGTTAGATGGACAAGTAGGAGGAGGAGTATACTGCCCTGAACTAGATCTCAGTATGAGTTTCAGGCTACCGGATCACTGCAGCGTTTTTCAAGCTGAAGTATCTGCTATATTGGAAGTTTCAGATTGGCTGAAACACAATGTCTCCTCCGTTAAATTTATAAACATATTTACTGACAGCCAGGCAGCTATAAAATCCTTAAACTCGTCGACCTTCAACTCGAGATTAGTACTGAATTGTCTTACATCACTTATGGTGATGGCTGAATATTTTCGGATACGAATTATTTGGGTCCCTGGACATAGGGACATCCAAGGCAACTGTATAGCAGATGAATTAGCAAGACATGGTACGACAGCACAAATTCTTCTGGAAAAAGAAAGTGTGGGTATACCAGTTGCTTCTTGTCGGCACCGAATAAAATTATGGACATACCAAATGTTTGAAAGAAGATGGTCAACAGTAACCAACTGCATAAAAACCAAAGAATTTTGGCCAAAAATAAGTAAGAAAAGATCGGGGGAATTAATCAATCTATCCCGAGCAAATTTATCCAGGATAGTGGGAATTATTACGGGACACTGCCCGTTG
>NW_024034755.1:0-5108 GCF_002237135.1 Teleopsis dalmanni | reverse complement strand
GTGTGAGTAGACATATCAAATCTAAAAAGTTCTTGTTGAAATATTATAGTAAAAAGGGTCAATCCATATAGTGTACACATACATATATACATACAATATATATAAAATAATAATATATCCTGAAACTGTATTTCACATGAATTATGCACGCAAGGTAAATTAAGGTCATTTGAATGTCTGCACCTTGAGTTTACTGCTTGGCGGTCGTGTTTTACATCCCTGGCTGCTTATTTAATGTTATCACTTTATTATTATAAAATGGTATGGCAACAGTCCCCACTGACCCAACAAGTAAAAAGTAAATACATTAAATAAAATAAATAAAAAATCGAAGAAAGAACAACATTTTTAGTAGGCTGTTGTTGGTTCTATTGGCCACTTTCGTATGTGTCGAGATTCCCTTAGCCATTTTATTTGCCACTGAGCACTCTTTTATTTTAAAAGTGGTACATTGCACGCTTTTTTAAAAAAGCACAAAATAAAAATGAATGCAAAGCAATACGAATGTAAAATAAAATGAAGAAAATAAATATAAAAGCAAATAGAAAAAAAACGACCTAACGAAATGGTCGACTGCCTCTTAAACAAACTTTGTTTTTATTTGGTAAATTAAAGGGCAACAATTTAATACTCCTGGGAAAAGTGGCTAAAAATTGCTTTTTTATTCATTCCGTTCCCCCTTGTCACATAAAAAAGGATTTTTGCCTTATTCTACTTATTGTATTAAAGTATTTAAGCATAAAATTTACACAAAAATAATTTTAAAGCCTTTTTCATTTATTTTATTTATTAAATCAATTTGGAAAGGTTCTCCTTTGACTGAGATGTGAGATGAGATCTTTTATAACAAAATTTTACATTTTTCCGTCCGTGAAGTATTGTTCCAATCATATAATATTATTGCTTATAACCTTTTTAATACTTTAAGTTAAAAATTCTAAATATTAATATTTCCTTCCTTCTTAAATTCAAATAAATTAATATTAAGTAAAAAGCTTCAGTTCTTAATTAATGTATCGAAATTTCATTGAGTTGGAATGCAGATCCTCGTTGTTCCTTCTATTCGTTACTATTGAGCTTACGAAACATCCAATATTTGACTATGTATGGCATTACCTTCCCTGAAAAAATTTATTTAAGTGCTAAAATCCACATACAAATACTTAAATTATGCTGCAGTGTACTTCAAAAGCAACACTATCGAATATTTCACATAGTCAAGAAACCTTTATCTAGATGATGTGTTTTCCATACTTCTGTCCCAAGAAAACCGTTCTCAAGAAAATCGATGTAGAAGCCATAGATACACTTGCTCCAATTCGACAAACTTTCTAAATTACCAATAATAACTGATGATAGAAAATTTTTATGCTTCTATGAAAGTGTAAGATAATAACCATTTTAATTTAAATTAAAACCAATTAAGTGTTATTGATTCTAAGAATTCCCCCGTTATATATATATATATCATTATACTCCAGAAATATATGGTTGCTTTAACATATCACGGATTTCTTATTTCAAATAGAATAAAACCAGAAGCGCAGTCTCTTAAAATAAGCAGTTGTTCTCAGAATCAATACACTTAAACGCAGCAGCTAGCAACAAAAATGCTTTGCTGTGTGCTTGATCACGCAGGAATCAATGGTAATGTGTCTGCGGACAATCTTGCGAGGTCAGGCTTTGTCATTAAAATCCTTGAACCGGAGCTGAATTGTGGATTGAGTTGGTGTGCAACTACGTCTCAGATTGATTTTTCTCCGGTTTTCAGCCTAGAGAAGTTGCTACTGGCGCGACATTCCAGGTAACCATCAGGCTAAAGAGCTGGCTTATACCTACAAGTATGGTAAGGTATCCTCCTTCAGCAGAATAGAGTTGAGGTTGCTGGTGGGATATACAACATGATATATCCCACCTGTGGTATCACATTAACAAAATAGGTTTGCTTAGAAGCAGACGAGACTTCCAGTCACATTCTCTGTGACTGTCCAGCTTTGATTTGGGCCAGGAGAAGGTCACTGGGTCCAGAATTACTTTCTACGCTTCTGACATTAGGAGATCAAAAACGGCTGATATGCTGGCTTTTATTCGGAAAGTCATTCGGAAGGTTGTTATTCGGTTATTCGGAAGGTTGCAGTGAAAACAACACCCTTTGTAGCAGTGCTTCGCTCCATTGGAAACTGGTACCCTGTTTATTCCTGTTTCTATTCCTTTCAATCTATTAAATAATGTTTAAACAAATGATTCAGTACATCGTAACTTGTGTGAATAATAATATATTGCTAAACCAATATATAATTATTATAGCTTCAGTTCTATAGCTAATATTTAACTAAACTGAAGATTTAATAAAGCTTTTATTTATGTTTTCATATATGTTTTCTTTATTAAATATAGTTGATTTAATTGTATTTTTATATTGAATATTTTTATCATTAATAAAGTTTCAATTTACGATTTCATGATTTTTGTATGTAATTAATTAATACATATAGTGAATAATACCATTAAAAATCAATTAAATACCTATATAAAGGTAGTTTATTAATGATAAAGGCTTCAGCACAGACTGACGGAGTCAGTCTCTGTTCTCAACAGTCAGGTGCTACTGTTGTCAATGTTTGTATGAAAGGGATCAGTTTACATGACCAGAAGGGTTTTGTGAAACTGAACTCAATGCAGAAGAGGAGGTTAAAGGCTTACATGAGTCAGGGACACTCTAGGGATGTGGCCCTAGACATGGTTTCTAAACTTCCAACTCGTGCGCCAGCTAAAAGGGCTTTATCTGACGACATGGTCATGCCAGCTGGTAAGAAACCAAAACAAAACACCTCGATTCAGGGATCGAGTAAACCCTCTTTCAGCCAAGTAGCCAGTCAGGCCAAGGGGATCAAATTAGGATTTGTTCCTTTTGATTTGGCTAAGTGCCCCCTAAACAGGGAACAGACTGCACAGCTACAGGAGGCTATAATTGAGACTGCCATAGAGTTGGCGTCTGACGAGGTTAAACCAGAATTTGAAGGTTGTTTCCCTCGTACGGGATGGCTCATGATGGTGTGCACAAATAACCAAACGGCTGAATGGGTCCGTAAAAATGCGGCAGCTATTGCAACAAAGGCTAAACTGGGCGCCAAAGTGGTTGAAGAGTCGGAGTTTCCAAAAACACATCTGGTGCGAGGATACTTCCCACACAGTTGCGATTTTGAAAATACCAAGGTTCTTGCCACAATTGAGGCCCAGAACAGGATTAAAGCAAGCACCTGGAAGGTATTACAGCGGACCGCAGAAGGTTCACTGCTCCACATCGTCTTTGCTGTCGACGATGCATCCTGGAACTCACTGGTCCAGAGTGGAGGTAGAATTGCATATCGCTTCAGCCATGTCAAGCTACTGCTTAAAACTAACAGTATGACAAAGGAGGGGCAGCCAGAACAACGGCCTGTGGAACAAAAGGTTCCAAATAAACTCCAGATCACAAGGACGGAGAAACAGAAAGTGGAGCACGTGGTCCCACAATCAACACTTACGTCTATTGTGAATCCAAATGAGGCCCCAACTACTAGTAGAGCCGCCATTCAAAAAAGGCTTTGGATGCGGCCACCTGTGGGTGGAGCATCAACAACTCCAAAAGAGCGCCAGAAGGAAAAAGGGCCACGAAGAGCTCGACTTCAAAAGGAAGTTGAACGCTCTCTCAATAAAACTCAACAAAAATGAGCACCATAGGGGTGTTACAGGCGAACCTGCACCACGCGAAAGGAGCATCGGCTACCTTGTGCAGGACCTTCGCCACAAAAGGACTGGCCATAGCGCTTATCCAGGAGCCATGGACAGTCGGTGGGCATATAAAAGGCCTTCAACATCAATCAAGTAAGTTGATATATAAACGTGACATAGAGTCGCCTAGAACTGCTATACTAGTAAACAAAAATGTTAACTGTATTCCAATTCCAGATTTCATCCAGAGGGACTTGGTGTCGGCCATTTTTGAGATCCCGACGGAGTGCGGAACACGTGAGATCGTGATCGCATCGGCCTACTTTCCAGGCGATGCAGATGAAGCACCACCTGAAGCAGTCACAAACTTGGTAAGTTATTGCAAATCCAATAATTTACAATTTATAATTGGTTGCGACGCAAACGCGCACCATACCTTATGGGGTAGTACTAACATAAATAGAAGAGGGCAAATGCTTTTAGAATACTTTAGTAGTAATAACGTCAGCATATTGAACAATGGTTCTGAACCCACTTTTATTAATGCCATTAGAAGAGAGGTTCTTGACCTTACTCTTTCTAGTCAATTTATCTCCAATTATGTTGTTAATTGGAGGGTCTCAAAGGAGGTTTCTTTATCTGACCACCAACATATTCTTTTTGAACTGCCGGGTCACTTTTTACATAAAAATTTGCCAGCTGCACGTAAGTGTATCAACTGGGAAATCTTTAGACTATCCTTAGCTAGTAAGGAGGACCAGTTACTGAATTCAATCAGTCATATTGATGAACTTGAATTAGCTGCAGATCAAATAAACTCTGTTATCTCTCAGGCGCATGAAGATGCATGTAAGGTTGAACCACGTACATCCAGACGGGATGTGCCATGGTGGAACAAAAGGCTCGAAGAAATGCGCAAGGAGGTTAGGAAGCTTTTTAATTTAGCAAAGCGATCAGGGGTGTGGGTAGACTATAAAACATCCTTGACTGCCTACAACAATGAGATTAGAAAATCTAAACGGAAATCATGGAAAACTTTCTGTGACAGTGTTGACAACACTCCGCAAATGGCTCGCCTTCATAAAGTGTTGAGAAAGTCTCTTTCAAATGACATTGGTCTATTGAAAAAGAATGATGGTCTCTGCACAGCAAATGGCAGGGAAACTTTACAACATTTACTACATGTGCACTTTCCAGGATCGATCTTATGTGATGCATCCATAGATAGGCGCACGTTAAGTTATGAACAACCAGACAATCGTTTAATGTCGCTATCTGGTATCATTTTTGACATTGATAAAATCAGATGGGCAGTTAATTCTTTCAGTCCTTTCAAGTCACCAGGAAGTGATGGTATCTTCCCGGCACTTATACAAAACGGCATAGACGTTCTT
>NW_024034754.1:0-5109 GCF_002237135.1 Teleopsis dalmanni | reverse complement strand
AAATCAAGTCAATAAAATGCAGCTTGATTAAAAATATATCAATTTTTATATCTTGAAAGAATAGTTACCACAGATATAGACGACATTTATGAAGATTACAATCGATTTCGTAGAGCTAGATGTGCGTTCACGAATTTCAGAAAGGTTTGATTGCACGTTCAAATGAGAATCAAAATTTCTTATGCTTCAGTCAAATACGGTTCTGTCACACGGTTGGAAAACGTAACTCGTTACGAGCACAATCATACCAGTCAAGGTTGCCAATTTATTTTTTACAAATGCTCGCAATGAATATTAAGTATATATACATCAATAAAGACCTATAGACTATAAAGATCAGTTAATGAGGACAAACCTCTCATACATGAAAATGAAATCTTGCACGGATGCCGTCATTGAATCCGCCAATGCTTTCCAGCATTTCAACTAATAGGTGTACAAGACCCTCTATGCTTTACAAGCACTAAATTTAAAACTCGAAAAGAAAACGATCCATAAGTGTCTCAAATGAACACTTTCAAAATGTCATCAATTATAAACTTTAGTTCTATCTAACTATTCTTATTTAACGATTCTACCTAACCATTCTATCTGACCATTCTTATAATCATTGATAAATCAAAACCATATTTTATTCTTCCTCATTTGTCAGCGTATCACTAAATTTCTTCCCTTCTTTTCTATCTTTTCCTAATATAAATAAATCAGATTTTTTAAAGGTATATAAAATACAATTTTAATCGTTAGCCTGAGCGTACACTGCAATAAACCTTAAAATTAATTTTAAAACTATAATTTTTTCGTGGACAGCTTAATAAATTAAATATATAATTTCAAATTGAATTAATGTATATAATTCGTAAATCTATTGAAATAAAATTTTTTTATACATCGAAATTAATGGTAATACAAGCCACATGATTTCTGGTCGAAGTCAGCGGCGTCAGAAAACATCATGAAAATGGACGATTAACAGAGAAACAAACGAATGCCTCACAAAACTAAGAACACAATAGAAATAACCGGAAATTCTTTGAGCCAAAACTAAGCTTTTTTTGTACATTTTTAACATATCACAAAACAGAGAGACGTCCGGAATCACTTGGAACCACTTGCCTTATTAGATGACACCAAGTGCCACTCGATCTATTCAATAGGGATTACAACAACAACAAACAAAACTACGTTTGATTTCAACATTAGATATATCACAACATTATAAAAAAAAACCGAAGTAGTTATTGTATATATGATAAAGAAATTTAAAAAAACATGCAGAAGTTTAAGTTTAAAATAATATAATGTTGAGGATATCATGAGACATTAAAAAAATAATGATTAATACTAATAATAACCTTTTATCGTTTAAGAGCTTTGGAACACTTTTAATCTTATTTTAAAAAAATGAACTATGTCTTAAGACATTTATCAGTTCTAACAAAATTAAAATCAATTGTTAATATTTTATTCTCATTTCTCTAAGTATTGAACTAAATTCAATAATTGAAATAAGAGATGACAAAAAAGATCCGAAGCATCACTTTGAAATTGCAGCAATCTCTTCAAGTGCTAATATTAATTATATACATATATAATAAAGCACAATCTTTATTTATGAAATAATACTCGAAGGCTAAGGCTAATGTAATTGTTCGTATTATTCAAATAAAGATCTCATTTGTTGATATTATATATGCTTTTGATTTAGTTTACATACCTTAAAATTATAATTGCTTACAATTTAAATGCAAAATGTATCTCTCACACAAACAGATTATGTGACAGCTTTTAAGGAAAGTTGAAGCATATAAGCTTTAATTGTTCACGTATAATCAGAAATATATTTTAAATTAAATTAAGCAGTCTGTAAGGTTTTCACTTGATAGAGTAATTCAAAAACAAAGCTTTTATGCTCAACAGTTTACTTAATATCTAATGAGAATTTGCGAGCGACTTAAATTCAAATGTATAAAATCATTTGCAATATATAAAACGATAGTTCAAAGTTTAGCTATGCACCATTCAGATGTTACCGCCTTGTAACAAACAATAAAAATGTAACAAATATATTAATTGAAAAATTTTAACTAAAATACCACATAGACCTGATACTGTACTTATACTTGTAATTTGTTAATTATTTTAATACATATGTATAGATATATATATACATATATTGATATATATATACATATTTAAAGAGTCACCTGACTTGGTTTATACACTCGATCGGCTTAAACATCGTAACTAAGCAGTGGCGTGTCGTGATAACGTGCTGATGTATTGAAACTGGTACATGGTAGCAGCCAACATATCGGATGACCTCGACCGAAAACATCCGCCAGCAGAAGAAATTTACGTCGATTAGAACGATATGGTCCTTTTTGTTGTACTGCCTCAACCGCAGTTTCGTCATATAATATGGCATGCATTTGATCAACCATAATTGCTAGAACGAACAAACCAAATAGCGCCGACTCTAAAAGTAGTACAACGCTGTGTAGCCTACAAAAAAGTAAATTCATTAATAATTTTTTTAATATAAAAAATAATAATAATTAAATAACTAAATGCAACTTCATTAAAAATAATTTTACATTTTTAACAAAAAATATAATTGGAGATTAAGATAGATCACTATCAAAAACAAAAATTAAATACAATAAAAAATAAATAAAAATTAAAAAAAAAACTTTTAAGAAATAAAACGAAAAAAAAAACAAAAAAAAGTAAATACAAAACAAAATAAATACAAAAAAGTAAATACCCAAAAAAATAATTACAACAAAAAAATACAAAAACAATATATATACAAAATTAAAAACTATAAATACACAAGAAAAATAAATACAAAAAACAATAAATAAAAATTTAAAAAAAACTTTTAAGAAATAAAACGAAAAAAAAAGTAAATACAGAACAAAATAAATACAAGAAAAAAAAACAAAAAAAAAAATAAATACAAAAGTAAATTCAGATAATACACAACTCTCTCAAAAAAAATAATACCAAAAAACATATGTATACAAAAAAAAATAAATACAAAACAAAAATAAAACAAATACAAAACAAAAAAAAAAAACAAATACAAAACAAAATAAACAAAATTGTTCTTTGTCGCAGTTATTTAAAATGTTCTTTCCGGACACAAGCAGATCAGGCGAATACATGGGTTAAAATGTGAATAGATATAGGTTGTATGCAAGGGAAGAGGAGTATCTAAGAGTGAAAATGGATTGAGGGCTGATGGATAGAGGAATTTAAATTGAAGTCAACCAGGATCAAGGCGGAAAATATATATACGATCTATATATGCAGACCGTTCCTTTCCGTTTATATAGATATACATTAATAATAACTTATATTCACATCCGTACAATCATTTTAAATAAATCATTTTAAGTAATATTGCTGCAATTTTAAATGTTTGTTTAGTTTTTTCAAATTCTCTAGGTTTTCATTTTAATGCCTGAATTAACTCTTCACTAAAGCTGTCTGCATATTTTTAACTTAAAAGTGTTTAAAAATACGCATTTGCATCACGCGATGTATTATGGACAGGGTCTCAAAGGAGCTCTAAATACTCTAAAGTGTTTTTTTTTATAAAAAGCATACAACGTTAATGTTTTGCCGGATTTTACTTATAAAACAAACTTTTTGCTGTACAGAAGATTAATTAGAAAATAGAAAATGATTAAATCATTCGCAGTAAGTTTTAAGTCTTAATTATAATAATAATTGAGACTCACTGATGAATATTTTTTATAAATGCAAATCAAAATAAAACTAACAAATTTTATTCCCAAAAAAATTACACGCAAAATTTTTTTTACACGAATCTCTACGCGAAAATGTACAGCATGCACAAAAAAGTCCCGTTAAATAGCGTCGTATTTGGCGCTAGAGTCATCGATAACACCCGCTTCGATAAATTTGCATATAAGAAAAAATTTTATGTAGGAAAGCAAAAAATAGAAGCTAAAAATTCCTCAAAAAACTATGAAATCTGCTATTCTGGTATAAAACAGTTATTCGACATACTTACATTCTTGTTTGGGATTCAATCACATTTGCGTTACATTCCTCACAAGGATATATCCAGGACCCGACAACGAGCGCCGCCGAGTACAATGATAAGAGACCAACATAAACTAGAAATTGCAGAAAGAATTTCTGGTTGCGCTCACCCACACAATTATTTATCCATGGACAATGATGATCCATGCGTCGTATGCACCTTTTGCAAATCCTGCAATGATGCGCACGTGGTGGTCTATAGGTTTCACAACGTGTGCATACAGTCCATTCATTATGTCCATTTGCACCATTATTTTTACCAGTAGTATGCAGGTCCGAGAAGTCTAAGCGATTTGCAGGCAATGGTACTGTGCCAGGGTCCGAAAGAACTGCCTTGAGGTGTGACATACTCAACAGGAAAACGACTGTGTTGAATAGCACAACATGCAATGGCGCCCATATACTAATTGGAGAAAAAATTGCATTAACCAACATAATTATGGAAGTAATATTCTAATAAGAAAATACCTGGCCTGCATTGTCTGCATAATAATCCATCGCATTACAACATAGTCCGCATAGAAAACCGCACCGTAGGTAATAATAAGGCATACAATGCCGCACGGATCGCGCACAAACATGATTAATTCACTTTAAAAAAAATTAACAGTTAACAGTTAGTTTCTAGGAATGGTGATATTTGCGGCGTCAGTTCTGTACAAATTTTGACAAACAAAAGAAAATAATTTCAACATATCACATTCACCATAACTGACATATATATCTTTGTACTTTTAAATTTAATTTAATTTGATTTGAATTACATATAACATGAATTTTAATGTTTTCTCAAAATGTTCTTTATTTATGAAACCCGCAACACTCCACTACCACCTTCACACCTAGCATGATAGCTTACGAATGTCTTTGATAATTATTTGTCAGATATGTCATAAACTGACAAACAGAAATAAGTGTTGTAAAATGATAATTTCTTTGTAAGCATACTATGTCACAATCTATGGTCGTGTGCGAGTTAGGCTAAGTTGCGTTCTAAATGAGGGAAATTCTAAGTTGTGTCGATAATGTATT
>NW_024034753.1:0-5110 GCF_002237135.1 Teleopsis dalmanni | reverse complement strand
ATGTTGCTCTCGACCTGCCTGCTGAAGCAATATTCATAATTTTTAATAATAAAAACTGTTTGCAGAGTTTTTGGCACACTTCCCCGCTAAACCCTATTTGCTAAGATTCTTAATGCGATTAAGTTTAAAGAATACTATCCACGATTTTAATTGTGGTAGCTCGGGTGGAATATTCCAGTATAGTGGAATTTAAGTGAAATCATTTTTTTTTTATTATTATTTTAAATTAAAACAATTTACATTAAAGAATACTATCAGCTTTTTTGAATATGATATTTTGAATAGGTTTTCCCAATATATTTTCTGTTTTTAATTTCTTTCTGAATATGAAAGAAAAAAGATACTTCCATCAACTTCAATGAGTATTTAAATGGGATAAGTATTTTATTGTTATTCAAAAATTAGTTTCAATAACTGCTCTTAGGGTGCTTTGGACCAATTTCTCTCAAGATATATTTAGTAACACTGTTTTATAAGATACTGAAACCGATTTAAATAACAGAATAATATTAGCGTTCCAGTATTTTTTTAATGTCTTTTTCTTTTTTTCCTGTTGCATTTATTCGTTAGACCCATTCAGTTATACTGTTTCTTTTAATTCTTAAAGCATTATTATTACATATACTATTAATAAAATACTATAAGCAGTTTTAATTATCGGTTTTTAATCTTTCTTCTGAATGATAGAGTATTAGTTTTCCTTTTCCATGCTGCAATAAGATTCTTGGCACACAAAGGGTTAGGATAAACTTTGCTTGACTACATTATTTGTCATTTCGTCGAGGGATACTTTTAATATATATGTTCACAATTTTCGATATACAAATGTAATATTTATTAGTTATCTAAACACATTTTAAAATTATACATAAAGTATAATATTATTCAATTAATAGTCTTTTTAATAGCAATTTCAAAAATATAAATTCTTGTTCTTTGTTCCGTTAACTCTCAGTGGAGCATAGGGTCTCAACAATTCCTCTGAACAGTATTCTATTTGGAGCAGTCGTGCAGATGTCGTTCCATGAGTAGCGCGCTGATGATGTTAATTCGGCATCAATTGTCCTTCGCCATGTTCTTGAAGTAACGCAAGGCCGGCGACTGCCCTGCGCTTAGTTAAGAGTAATTAAGAATAATTGAATATAAAAAATAAGTCCAATACCACTAATGATGGATATTTAGCAATACAGCTGTTAGTCAGCCAAAAATTCAATTAATTAATAAATAACAAAAAATTTTGTTGTTGTGATTCAGTACTATTTAAAACCTCTCTATTAAATACAATAGTTTCTGTTAAGTAAAATAGTAACTGCCGTCATAACGGACGTTAAAATTAAATTTAAAATAATTCAATTAAGCACTCATGTATTCGTATTTGTGCCACTGTAAACTAAAAAAAAAAGTTTGTACGAGTATAAGTACTCATTATTATTATTGTTAGATAAAAGGCAAATAAAAAAATCTGCAGTAGATAAGAAAAATATTAGTTACTGAATGGAACAGCATGTTAGATACTGATAACGCTTGAATAGGGCAGTACCAGTAAATATTTCAGTTATTTGTTAGGGCAACTGTGTTTATTTGCTTATTTATTTTTAAAATGATAAATTAAGTGATATTGATTATTTTTAGATTGAAGAATAGGAATAATTCAAATCAGGAACTATAGCCACGATAATTATGAGGAAAAATACTGGAATTGCATTTGGATTTGGTGCTAGGGATGGATGCTAAGTCAGTCACTGGCAAATAAACTATAATGCAACAGAATGTACGCATATGGAAAAACTGAAGAAAAACACAACCATGAGATACGCATTATAATAAACCCAATGACGATAGCAGAAGCAAAAGCAGAATTCTTGATAAGACTACTTCATGGTAAATCACGAGCAGCGTTAAATGAAAACGCAGTCAAGAGACTGGCAAATGATGGTACATTCATTGTCTGTTTGTGCGGGTATCTGTGCATTTGTATCTTCAGGGTGTGAAAATGGAAAATTATCTGTGCATTAATACACGTACTTATACATAGCTAGGTATTAATATATCTACATATATATATATATATGTAGATATATATGATATGTGCAGAAAGTGAAACCACCCCTAAATTCGCACATCATAAGGAAGCAGACAGGCAGGCAGGCAGACAGGCAAGCAGTCAGTTAGGCAGGCAGGCAGACAGGCAGGCAGGCAGTTTAGGTGACGTCGCTGGCAAGTATTTCAACTTGTTTATTGTATTGTGTATCTAAACATTTTATGAAGGTTGTGAAGGTGGAATTTAATGATTATTGTGATGTACTTGGTTTTCCCTACCAAAAATAAACCGAAAATAATGAAAAAAAATTTCATCAGCAGCTATAATAAAATAGATATATGCGTGTGTGTGTGTGTATGTGTGTGAGAGTCTAGTATGAGATATAAGAAACAAGGAAGCAACAGTGTTTTTCTATTTATACACATACTTGTTTATTGTGCCAGCGAATGAACCAATAATGCCATTTTATGCGGGGTCACTGAGCACAGCAAATATTTATTTCAGATATATAATTTTTAATTGCATTCATAAAATTTTCCATTCTGTTTTGACATTTGACTGAACTTTTGTAGAATTAAATGTGCATTATTCACGTTTTTCAGCTATGATTTTTATTTATCACAAACTGAAAACACAATCGCATTTGTTGTCATGAGTACAAATCTGAAAATGTATCCAAAAAGCAAAAAACAAAAAAAAAAGTAGAAATAAATGGAAAAATAATTTAAAAAAAAAAACAAGAAAAAAAAATCACTTTGAGAAGTTGTTTTTATCACAAGTCACGATAAATCTGGCATCAGTAGAAAAGATTGAATGTTAGTAGAAAAAGTATTACAAAAGGTAAATTACTCACAATAAATGAAATTAATGTTAAACCGAATAAGTGATTTCAGACAAATCTTTCCAAAAAAAAAAAAATTGAAAAAATGGAATAATATTTAAGCTATCAATTTTGCAGAAAATTGCAGTACTTCACTACACGAGTGACGACAATTTTTGATTTATCTTAAAAAATGAATTCTGTACATGACCAACCATAATCAGTTTCACATTTTATATAATCAGAAATTCAATAGTAATCACATTTAAATAATAATCACGTTTTATTCTACTCTAACGTAATTACTTTATTATATTTACTTTATCATCATTTGCATATAAGTGTCATTAGCATTTGAACCGCTGGGGTGTGGTATTTTTAATTCAATTAATATATTTTTTTTTAAAAAATAACTAATGTTAAGTTGCTTTCTAAGAAATCTTAATTTAAAATTTTTTTTTTCAAAGTTAATTTATAAGAACTGGGTAATTTAATTGTCATAACATATTAATGGCACATAATTTTTATGAATACTTGAAAGAAAAAAATTCACTGCCAAACGAGGGGAAAAAGAAGAATATCACAAGAGTAGGTAAATAGATGAACATGACTGTCGATTTCCTAAGTTAACAAGCTATAGACTTAGCCCCAAAAATGTTCTATGCAACTGCCCAGCGGTTGCAAGACGTACACTCGATTACCTTGGAAGCGGGATATTAGCCCCAAGTCATATAGGTAAAATTAGCCCACAGCAATTACAAGATTCATAAATAGTCTAAAATTGTCCTAGCTGGGCCTTTAGGTGCACAATAGATCTTTTAGGTCGGGGTGCTTCAATAGCCTATTACTTAAATAATAGCCCCAAAAATAATCGTTATGTTGTCACAAAATATTCATAGGATCCTTTAATCATTCAATCCTCTTTGTACCATTGTGTTGATGCAAGAAACCTTAGAAATTTAAAATAGTTGTTATTTCGTAGTTAGTTCTATAGTTACTAATTATAAACCTTAGTAACTTTGATAAGGAAACTCAGCACAGAAAAAGTTCTGAAACTGATAATAATGCAATATTTATATTTATTTATATTATATTATATAATTTTATTATTATGCACTATATATAGGAGCAGAGAAGGTGTTTGATAATCTTCTTTTCGTTCTCATCACTGAACAAGAAAGAAGTCTACAAGCAAATAAGAGCTTAAATAATATCAATTCTCACAAAAGTATGTGATGAACGTGGCCATCGATTTCGGAATTTATTAGACTACATACAACCCAAAATGACCTGTTGTGATACTGCAATACTATAAAGTCCCAGTATGACCCCAACATTTTTTAATTCCCGTTCAATCGTTGTGTTGTTGTAACGAACCTCAGTAGCTTTGCTAAAGAAATATTGGCAACAGTAGATATTATTCTTAATCGTTTTATTTTTATTGGCAGGAACTGCAAAGGTGTTTAAAAATCCCCTTTTCCTCCTCATCACTGTTCATAAGAGGAGTCTGCAAGCAAATCAGAGGAATAATGTAGAATAGTATAAAGGTAAGTATATTCGAAAACGTTGTCGTTGATTTCTTATGTTGACACTTCACACTTTATACACTTTAGCTTATATAATTTTAGTAGAACTACTAGAAGGTCATTCAATTTAGACCTTCTAGAACTCCTATACTATGGTTATGTTGAACCATAGTGTTGATGAAATGAACTTCAATAACTTTGGTAAAGAAATGCTGTTAAGACATGATAACTAACTTAATCGCTGGACACAAATCGAGATGATGATCTCCTTTTCTTTCTCATAACGGAGCATAAAAGAAGTCTGCAAGAAAAATAGAGTGATATTGAGGAACCTTTAAGAGCTAACTATCTAGCCAATGCGAACGTTGAACATATAAATTAGTGATAATAATACATAACCCTAGTAAATTACTTAAATCATGTAACCTTTTATCTAACGAACCGTATTATCTTCGGTTAAAAATCACTGGAACACCAAATATTTCCAGCTGTTAAGAATCGAATATTTTTATTTTTTTTAATTATGCTTTGAGCAGAAACAGAGAATATGTATGACAATATTCTCGTCCTTTTTTTTAGCGCAGTGTCTGCAGTAGTCATTGGATTTAATACCCACTCTTATGGCGAGTATTGAGTTTCGTCTCATTGAAATAAGTTTTGGTAAACTAACTTTGATAAATACTAGATATCTCAAACTGATAGCAATCGTATTTTCATTATTTC
>NW_024034752.1:0-5112 GCF_002237135.1 Teleopsis dalmanni | reverse complement strand
GGGACACTGACTTAATTCTATCTCAGGAAATGAAATATCTAGGAGTAATTCTAGATAAAACTCTAACTTGGGAAAATCACTTATCATATCTAACTGGCAAAGCTCTAAGAGCAACTTATGCGTGCCAAAGACTGTATGGCAAAACATTGGGTCTGCGACCAAAAATGATGGCTTGGTCGTACAAGACCGTAATAGTACCAATGATCACCTATGCATCCTTGGCATGGTGGCCAAGGGTAAATCAGGCAAAGGCTAAGATGACCCTCAATAAGATTCATCGAACAGCCTGCCTAAGCGTAACGGGAGCAATGAAAACGTGCCCCACAGAAGCCCTAGCAATGCTTACTGGACTCACTCCATTACACATTACAGTTAAAAGGACTGCGACCAGTGCCACACTAAGGCTTCCTTATCTATGTAATCTTAAAGAGGGCAATCTGACAGGACACGCAAAGATTCTAGATGAAGTCTGGAACTCTCCGTGCCTTAAGGTCTTTGACAAGATTAATAGAAATTTAGCTTTCTTCAGGGAATTCGAAGTGGTCATTAGTGACCGAGCTACCTGGAGAAACAAAATTAATTAACTTAAAACAGGGCCCACAATTATGGTGTACTGATAGGTCCAAAATGGAAGATGGCAGTACGGAAGCAGGAGTTATAGGACCGAAATTCCGCAAAGCAATCGCAATGGGTAAAACTGCATCCATTTTTCAGGCAGAGGTCCATGCCTTAGAGCTATGTGCAGGAGAATGCATACGAAGGGGCACCCGAGGATGCTTGGTTGTCTGCATCTTTTCAGACAACCAAGCAGCTCTAAAATCTTTAGCAAAATCTTTATTCCAATTAAAGTTGGTCTGGGAATACTTTCAACTTCTCAACACCCTAGCATCGAGGAACTATGTTACTTTTATGTGGGTACCGCGACACGAAGGGCATGAGGGCAATAAAATAGCAGACTCCCTAGCAAAGAAGGGTGCATGTACTCCTTTCATTGGTCCAGAGCCCTTCTGCGGGGTAACAAATAGCTTCACATATAGCTTATTATGTGAACGGGAGAAACAACATCTACTTGAACACTGGAAGCACGCACCCAAACAGGCGTGCGACAGTCAAAAAGATTCATTGATCTTGATCACATCAAAGTTGATGCTATCCTTGGCCTTAGCAGAAACGATATTAAAATCTACTCTAAACTTCTTACAGGACACTGTAGACTTAATTACCACATGAAGATTATAGGTGTGGTAAAAAGTGACTCCTGTCGACTCTATCATGAAGAGAAGGAAACATCAGAACATGTTCTATGCAACTGCCCAGTGGTTGCAAGACGTAGACTCGATTACCTTGAAAGCGGGATATTAGTCCCAAGTCAAATAGGTAAAATTAAGCCTACAGCAATTACAAGATTTATAAATAGTCTAAAATTGTCCTAGTTGGGCCTTTAGGCGCACAATAGATCTTTTAGTTCGCGGTGCTTCAATAGCCTATTACTTAAATAAATAAATAAAAAAATGTGAGTTGTCTTTTATTCGGCTAGTAGCGATAGCCTGATTAAAATTTAGACACCTGTCGATAGCTTTGAAGGTGTACTGAAGGTGTAAATCTCTTCCAATTACAGAACTCATACAGCGTGATCTGGTGGCGGTACAGGCAGAAGTGCCTAGTACTAGGGGGAAGAGAATAATTGTTTTTGCATCTCTGTACCTCCCTGGCGACGCAGAGGAAGCTTACAGAATACTGCCGTATCCGAAACCTACAGTGGGTAATGTGCTGCGATGCCAATGCACATCATACAGTATGGGGAAGCTAGAACACCAATACATGAGGTGAGTCACTTTTTGATTTTATCACAACTAACAATATAATGGTGGTAAATAGAGGTAATGAACCTACTTTTGTAAATGCGATAAGGGGAGAGGTACTAGATCTCACTTCAGCAAGCACATTTATATCTAATAACATTTCAAATTGGAGGGTGTTGGAGGAAAACTCCTTATCAGATCACCGCTACATACGTTTTGATTTGGAAGGGGAAATTGAAAACACTTTCGAAACAAGAAATGTTAGGAAGACCAACTGGTGTCTATATAACTTCTATTTAGAACAAAACATTAGTTGTCTTGGAGATAGGATTACTAATTGTCAGGAACTAAATTTTGAGGTTAACAAACAACGACCACTCAAATAGCCTCTCTACACTAAAGAAGGCTGACGGAAGCTTTACGGAAAGCCTGGAAGAAACAGGACAGCTTTTGCTGGACACTCATTTTTCAGGCTGTGCCATGTATACTGAGACTACGGAAACCATCGAGGATACTCGTTTCTTGTTGGTTACAGGAAGAGGTCTTTCACTGGCTCGTAAAATCTTTACAGTCAATAAAACTAAATGGGCCATTTCCACATTCAGCCCGTTTAAATCACCGGGTATCGACAATATACAACCGTGTCTTCTTCAGAATGGCGTTGATATATTAGCACCGATATTAACAAATGTATTTGGGATAAGTCTAGAGCTAGGCGTGATACCTAAATACTGGACGAAGGCTAGGGTGGCTTTCATACCGAAAGCAGGCAAAAAGGCGGACCACACGCCAAAAGCATTTCGACCCATTTGCCTAACATTTTTCCTGCTTAAAGCGATGGAGAAGATTCTAGATAAATACATCAGGGAAGTCTACATTAAAGTTTCACCTTAACATATTGAACAGTATGCTTATCAGTCGGGCAAATCGACCGAGACCGCTATACACAGTCTAACAAGTAAAATTGAGAAGGCTTTAGACGGTAAGGAAATAGCTCTCTGCACATCAACATTCAGAACAATTGAGAAAGGAATGGTCAGGAAAGGAATACACAGACTGATCATAACATGGATTCTCAATATGCTGAAAAAAAGGACGATAATCTTTGAAATGGGGGCGAAGAGATTAACTGTCAAGTCAACCGAAGGATGCCCTCAAGGAGGCGTTCTATCACTGCTCCTATGGCTATTGGTCATTGACAAACTCCTACAGTCTCTTAGTGACCTCGGATATGAAGTTCAGGGCTTTGCAGATCTTTTTTTTTTTTTTGAGATCCATTTATTTTATTACAATCTGTCAGGTATGAATAACAATAAGTAATAATGTATAATTATAAATCGTAATAATAATTATTACAATCTAAAAAAAAGAAAGACACGTATGGACTATGCCCAGTGACATATCCATATATATTTAAAGTAACAGTGTGTGATTTACATATACATATCTAAAATATCTCTAGATGTTTTCCTTTTTAGCCTTGTAAAAGTGTTGGAAGGGGACATCAGGTGTGTCACCAGCGGGTTTGGGTGTATATATATGCGATGAGCGTAATTCTTTAAAATACTGGCTATTTCTTCCTTGATTGTCCGAACATGTAGTTGTTTATGTAGCTGTTCATTCGTTATATACCAGGGTGCATTTGTGATCATCCGCAATGTTTTAGATTGGAAACGCTGAATAATTGCCAGGTTTGAGTCTGCTGCAGTACCCCATAATTAGGCCCCATAACTCCATATAGGTTTTAGTACAGATTTGTGTATGAGCAGCTTATTGTCAAGTGACAGTTTGGAGTTTCGGCTGAGGAACCAAAATAAGTTTCGTAATTTAAGACCTAGGGCCTTACGCTTTTTGAATATGTGTGATTTCCAGGTTAGCTTACTATCCAGATGTATTCCCAAGTATTTTGTTTCTAAAGCTTGTGGTAATTCAGTATTGTTTATTAAAACAGGCGGGCACGTAGATCGTTTTGTAGTAAATGTTACTTGGACAGATTTTGATTCATTAGGTTTGATACGCCAGTTTTTCATCCAGAGAGCAACATTGTTGAGGCAGGTTTGAAGTTTGGTGGAAGCTCGGATTGGGTCACTGTCAACTGATAAAATAGCTGTGTCGTCTGCAAATGTACCGATAACACTCTCATCGGTAAGGGGAAGATCCACAGTACATAAAAGATAAAGCATTGGTGCCATTATGCTACCTTGAGGTCCTCCTGCTCCTATATCATGAAGTACTGTAGTTTCGTTTCCATGCTTAATGAAAAAGTGTCATGCCGAGAGGTATGATTTTATAAATATGAAAAAATTTAGGGGTAGATTCAGTTTTAGTTTGAAAAGAAGGCCTTCATGCCATACTCGATCAAAAGCTTGTGAAATATCTATAAATGCAGCAGTACAATATTTTTTACCATCTATCGCACTATGGATATGTCTGACAAGTCTATGAATTTGTTCTATTGTGCTATGTTTTTGGCGAAAGCCAAATTGATGGTCAGGGATGAGTCTGTTTTGTTGGATAATCGATGTAAGGCGCTTTAGAAACAGGATTTCCATAACTTTCGACAGGATTGGAAGTAGACTTATTGGGCGATATGATTTGACGTCTTCTGGGCTTTTCCCTGGTTTCGGTATCATGGAGATTTGCGCTATCTTCCACTGTGGCGGAATAAATCCCCTTATTATAACAGCGTTAAATAGATGAGTCAGAAATACAAATCCTTTTGGTGGAAGCTGCTGCAAGGCCATGTCTGTGATTAAATCGTATTCTGGAGCTTTTTTTACTTTTAACTTTGTTATTATATCCCTAACTTCATTAATAGTATATCTTTTAATTGGAAGTTCCAATTGATAAGGCTCTTGTAGAAAATTTATCTTTTGTTTCATGATATCAGGCATATTTTCGTTATCATTTGGTTTAAAGACCTGATCCAAATGTAACGCGAATGTTTCTGCTTTTTCAATATCGCTTTTTGCCCATGAGTTGTCTATTTTGCGTATAGGTGGTTGATAAGCAATCGGTCTGTTATTCTTTTTTATGGGTTTCCAAAGGGATTAATATGTATCACATGAAGCACTTGGGTTTTGGAGGTATAGGGACGTCATTGACGAACTCCTACAGTCTCTTAGTGACCTCGGATATGAAGTTCAGGGCTTTGCAGATGATCTGGTTATCATGGTTAGAGGCAAATTTGACTGCACCATATCCGATCGTATGCAACTAGCTCTTGAAATCACTCAAGATTGATGTCAAGAGAAAGGACTCTTGATTAATCCGAATAAAACAAACGTAGTACCCTCCACCAGAAGAAGGA
>NW_024034751.1:0-5113 GCF_002237135.1 Teleopsis dalmanni | reverse complement strand
CCGTCGAAATGCATACGTTATCGGCTTATGATCAGTGAAAATGGTGCAACGTCTACCTTTAATCGCATGTTTAAAATATTTAACCGATTGATAAATCGCGAGCAACTCACGGTCGTACGTGCTGTACTTGACTTGGGTGTTCTTCAACCGCTTTGAGTAAAACCTCAAAGGCTCAAGTTGTCCGTTGTTGATTTGATTTAACGCAGCGCCAACCGCTACATTACTGACATTCACGTGAAGTACGAGTTTTGTGTCTGGGATTGGGTGAACGATTGTTGTTGCATTAATTAAGGCTTCTTTGTATTCCGATAATGCGTTATCTGCATCCGCGGTCCATTAAGATACAGTTTAATCCTGCTTTTGTTACCTTTAATTAAGTTTTGAAGCCGTCCCTGGATCTCTGCCGCTTTTGGAATAAAACGGTGATAAAAATTGATAATTGCAATGAATCGCCGTAGCTCATGCACTACCCTTGGTTTTGGAAAATTTGCAATCGTTTCAATTTTCTTGCCTTGTGGACGGATTCCTTTATGATAAATGAGATGACCAAGGAATGTTACTTCTTCCTGTGCGAACACACATTTCGCATTGTTTATTTTCAGACTATGTTCCTGTAGTCGTTGTAGCACGCTGCGCCCATGTTGTATGTGCTCGTCTATGTTATCGGATGCGATGCAAATATCATCAATATAACATATGGCAAAGTTAAACCCGTAAAGAACTTAACATGAACCTTTGAAATGATTGTGCTGCATTACAAAGTCCAAAAGTCATCACATTAAATTCATACAGGCCGAAAGGTGTAATTATTGTTGTTTTTTCTCTATCCTCTTCAGCAATTGGTGTATTAAAGTGTGCCTCTTCTAAATCTGATGTTGTAAAAATGCGTTTCCCATTTAGAGAATGCGTGAAATCTTGTATGTGTGGAATGGGATAGCGGTCAGGAACTGTTCGTGCGCTTAGTCGACGGTCGCCAGAAGGCCGCCATTAACCATTTCCTTTTTGGACCATATGTTATTTAGTGGGCTCGCTCATTCGCTCTTGGATGATCTATATAAATCGATATATAAATATATAAATCGAACAACTTGCGTGTTATGACGTATTGTGGCGGCGCTCTGCTTTTTTTCCTTTTTAAATCTGTATTAAAAGTTTATTATATCAACTGTTGTGCTCAAAATTTTTTACAATTCAAATACTTGCCGATAATGGTGGAAAGTTACACCAACGGGTGTGATTTCTTGTGTTTTTATACATTTTAAATTGATTAATTTGAATCAAATACACTAAATCTTTTGTTTTTTTTTTGCAAAATAATAATTGCAATTGTTTTGTTTTGATTTAAAATCAGCTGATAGAGACAGCAATAATTACTATAAGGCGCGAACTAAAAAGCGCGCGAACTAGTGTTGATAAACGTTTCCAAAATTTATAAATAACTATAATAATAAGTAATATTATGTATATTTGATTAAGAATAATAAATACTTTTTGATTTATAATGAAAGAGTGCAATAAGTGCCGTTCTACTATACGTGGAGAGTCTGGTTTAGTTTGTGAAGGTGTATGTGGTAAAGCATATCACATTGCAACTAAATGTTCTGGTGTGGAGCAATCACATATTAATAGCCTTAATAATAAAATGATTCATTTTATTTGTGATGATTGCTTACAATATATACACAATGTTGACTTTTCTCTTAGAGAAATTAATGAAAGTGTGACCAAAAATAATAATTGTCTTAATGAATATAAAAATGAATTTAAAAAAGCCTTAAACGTTAACGAAAATGAAATTAAATGTTTATTAAAAGCTATAGAGGCAAAATATGCTGATAGGATTAAATCACTTGTTGAGGTCCAAAAATCATATGAAAACAAATTTAATGGACTTGAGCAAAAAATTACATTGTTATCTGATGTTATTAAAAAACAGAATGATGAACTAGCTATTAATACATCTAAGAATATAAACATGATTGAAAATAAAGATACTTTTGCTGCTAAGCTAAAAATGGGTATCAATGCTAATGTACTAATTACTGTGAAACCCATTAATAAACAACAGAGTGAAGAGACAAAAAAAGACTTAAAGAATAAAATTAACCCAACTCAGCTAAATGTTAAAGTGAACGGATTTCAGACTAGGCATGATGACAGAGTAACTATTAAGTGCATTAACTCTAAAGAACGTGAAGTCCTTGCTAATGATATTAAGAAAAAACTAAGTGATCAATACGTCATTGAAACTCCTACATTGCGTAATCCCAAAGTGCTTATCTCAGGAATGAGTGAACAGTTAGATGGCGACAGTTTACTTCTCGCAATAAAAAATCAAAATAGTATCTCGCTCCAACACCTAAAAGTTTTAAAAGTATACGAATCTTATAAAAAGAAGAATACATTTAACGCCATAATTGAATTAGACGGTAAAGCTTTCAAACAAGTTATGAAAGATCGTAGAATTAATATCAGGTGGAATAGGTGCATCGTTTATGAGCATTTAAATGTTATGAGATGTTATAAATGCTGGGGCTTTAATCATAAAGCAAGTGTCTGCAAAGAAATTGACAATGTATGTGCTAAATGTAATAAGACTATGAGTATGCCATAAGGAGTGCAAAAATGTTTTTATTAAATGTGTTAATTGTGTTAAGGCAAAAAAAACTCTTAACCTTCGTGAGCTGAGTACGGATCATGATTGCAGAGATATTATGTGTAAGACGTTACAGCGGAGAATTAAACTAGAAGCAGAAAATACTAATTATTAATCATGGAAGATAAAACTTTAATTAATATTTTTTGTAAACAACAACGTGGTATTAATATAGTTCATTTTAATGCGAGAAGTCTTTCTGGCTTAAAATTAGATCATGTAAGAGCTGTTTTCGAAGACAGCAAAGTAGATGTTATCTGCATTTCTGAGACTTGGTTTGACTTCCATCTTGATAGTTCGTACCTATCTATAAACGACTTTGTTTTATTTAGACATGATAGGAAACATAAATTGGGTGGCGGCGTTGCTATTTATTGTAAATCATATTTAAGAAGTCAATTGATCTGTATATCGGAAGAAAGTGAAATTGAATTTTTATGTGTATGTATTTATTTAGGTAGTCATAAAATTCTTGTTTCTTGTGCTTATAACCCCAGCAAAAGGTACTGTAGTGGTCCTCTTTTTGAAGCCCTCCTTCCTATTGCTGTCAATTTTGATTTTATTGCCATATTTGGCGATTTTAATATTGATATTCTTTTGAGCAATGCTAAAGTGTCTGCACTGAATGACCTTATAGCTTTGGTTGGTCTAAGCATTGTGAATAATACCGTGCCTACTAGATATAGTAATAATGTACGCCCAAGTCTCCTCGACTTAATGATCGTGTCTGATCTGACCAAAGTGTTGTTATTTGATCAGATTTCGTTTGTTTCCGATCATGATTTATTATTTACTACCTTAGATTATTGTGTAACGAGAAATGTCAATCCCTCTCAGTTTTCTTTCTGGGATTTTAAATCAGCTGATACTCAGTTATTATGTAGTGATCTTAGCACTGTTGACTGGAGTAATTGCTGGTTTGGTGCTTCAGTTGATGACAAATTGACAGTCTTAAACAATATAATTATTAATTATTTGCATCAGTATATTCCGTATCGTACTATACATGTTAAGAATTCTTCATGTCCATGGTTCAGTACTGACATCAAACGTATGATAAACAAGAGAAATAGGAAGTATGCAGTGTGGAAAAGATATCCGAATGTTTTTAACTGGACGCGGTTTAAAGCAGCTCGAAATTTGACTCGAATGGCTATTTATCTTGCTAAATCTAGGTTCATTAAATCTAAACTAGATACCTCATTACCTACAAAATCACTTTGGAGCAACATCAAAGCTCTAGGGGTGGTTAATAGCTCAAGAAATGTATGTAGCATTGATCCTAACATTTTAAATGATTTCTTTGTTCCTATAGGAGATAGATTGAACGTTGCTCCGGTCTTCCCTGAACTTGAGAGTGTTCCCCCCGAACGCAGTTTTGACTTTATATGTGTTAGTGAAGAAACTGTCTTTAATAATGTCATGAAAATCAAGTCAAACGCTATTGGAATAGATGAAATTCCGCATAAATTTATTAAACTTATACTGCCGTTTATTATTACTCCTTTGACGCACATTATTAACCACTGTTTCACTACATCATGTTTTCCTACTGTTTGGAAAAAAGCCAAGATTATTCCAATTGAAAAAAAGGCTAATGCATCCTCATGTTCCGATTATCGCCCAATCAGTATTCTCCCTTCACTCTCTAAAGTGTGTGAGAACATTATGGCTGATCAAATACGTACTCATCTTAACTGCTTTAAACTTCTCTCTCCTCTCCAGTCTGGGTTTAAAACAGGTCATAGCTGCACGACGGCAATGCTTAAGGTCCTCGAAGATATTCGATGTAGCTATGATCAAAACTTAGTAACATTTTTATGTCTCCTTGACTTTACTAAAGCTTTTGACTGTGTTGACCATTCTCTATTATGTAAAAAGCTTTTTCATTCCTTTTATTTTTCTAGGTCGGCCTCAGAATTTATTTATAGCTACTTAACTGGAAGGGAACAGGCTGTACTCGTAGAGAATGCTTTTTCTAATTTCAAACCTTTATTTACTGGGGTACCTCAAGGCTCTGTACTAGGACCTCTTTTATTTTCAATTTATATTGATGATATTTTTTCAATATGTAAGTATGCTAAATTGCATGCGTATGCAGATGATATTCTAATATATCTATCTTGTCGGATTTCTGATTTTAATGACCTCGTGCAAATGACTACTGCAGATTTATCATATATAGTGGTATGGGCTAAGCAAAATAATATGTTCCTTAATATAAACAAGTCTTCAATTCTACCAATTGCTAGGCTAAATATTAATGTTGATTTCTTGCCATCTGTAACACTTGGCAACTCAATTATTAAATATACTAATTCGGCAAAATGTCTGGGTTTTCATTTGAACACTAATCTGCATGCTGGCGAACATGTTAACCAAGTCATTAGAAAATCTTTTGCATGTTTAAGAGGTCTGAACCTTTCTGTGAAGTATACACCGGTTGACATGCGTGTT
>NW_024034750.1:0-5114 GCF_002237135.1 Teleopsis dalmanni | reverse complement strand
TATCGCCCATGCAGCAGAACAAGTGATTTTTGAGTAGAAATTATTTTAAAAAGATTAAATTATTTTTAAAAAAGAATCGGTTAAATTAAAATGTTAATTAGTATAAAAATGTACCATATATCACATTTGATTTTGTTTAAGTTGTATTTTAAATGCAAATAATTATTCAAATATTAATATAAATAAATTTTTTTTTTTTATTATTTTAATAAAATAAATATTAAATATTAATATAAGTGATCAAAATTTTTACAAAATAACACGTATTAAATTTATGGATAATTAATTTTATCCAAAATTCGTTTTAGCGTTTTGCGACACTTATTTTAGTTTATTATTTTAAGTTTAAAAGCTTTTATTTGCTGTCTCTATCAGCTTTTATGTGTTTGTGTATAGAAAAACCAGACACTAGTGTAACTATCTGTCTCTGTCAGATTTGTTTAATTTAAATTAAATTTACGTTCCAAAATAAGGCGAATTATTACAAGAGCGCCAAAATCTTTATGCTATCACAATATAAATACGAACAATTGATTTGAACATTTATTCACTATTTCAATAGTTTTTGCATATATACTGCGATTCAGCACTCAATAACTTCGTTTATCTTGAACTTTGTATGTAGTTAACGCGCTAAACACCCACTAACTAGTAAAACTTTGTAAGAGCACTATAAAACACGTACGTACGTGGAGAAGACTGTAACATGATTTATGTTAACATAACATAACATTTTAAAATATTTTTTAACAGCAAACAAAGTACTTTACATTTTATATATAGAGGAGGTGCATGTAAGCAATAAATATACTGAAATAAATAAAAATGGATAAAATAATGACAATAAAAATAAATTGTAGGCAAAAACGTAAGAGAAATAATTGCTATATGCGAAAAAAAGTGAAGAAATAAAGAAGGAATAAGTTGACGTTGTGTCTAGCCAAAGCAGATTATAAAATTTTGCTAAAGGTCAACAGCGCATCATGCCACTGTCTGTGATTTCAGTTGTCTTGTTGTTGTTTGCTTGTTGTATTACTGTTGGTGCTGTTATTGTTGCAGCTGTGTTTGTTGTTGCTTTCTTCTGCACATACACACACACATACACTTGTATAAATTCTTGCATATGCATTCTGTTCATTTAGCAAAAAATATTTTTATTTTGTACTGCATTTTTTGTTCTCTAATTTTACTATTTCATATTTCAGTTTTAATATTTTCATTTTCCGTTTTTTCTCAATTTTTACATTTTCCTTTTTTAATTCATATGTTTTTGTTGTTGTTGTTGTGATGTCGATTGAAATCAAGTCATGCAAAAGTAGAGAGATGCTTGGGTTTTCCATTCATTTTGTATGTACTAAAGCTGCTCTCAAACATTGCATTGCACATAGGAAAAAAAAATGTTAGCTTTTGGTGCTCTGCTATATGCGCCATGTTAATGTTTTTCCGGCTGTCTGTTTATCTGTAAGTGTAATGCTTACTTGTGTTTGTTGTGGTTGTTGTTGTTTTGTGTAAATTTGTATGTGCAACTAATTTTGAAAATATCTTTAAGTCAGACAAGCAGCCGCAACGGCGATGGCAGCATTAATAGCAGAAAATGTAATATTTTTTTTTCATTTTTTGTTTATGTTATGCATTTTATGCTGTAGAAAAAGAAAAAAAGTTTCTTCTGTTATTTTAATCCATTTCTGTGTTTTCTCATTTCTATTGTAAACATTTTGCATGCAACGAAGAACGTCTATTTGAGATAAACAAAAACACTATTTAAATTTGTTTAAAAAAAATATTTTTTTTGCCCGTTTTGAAAAGTTTTGTTTATTTTACATAGCAAGAATTTGGCTAAGTAATTGGGTTTTGCTATGCCGTACTTCGCACATGATGCAATTTTTGCACAATAAAATACGAACGAATTTAATTTAAATTTTATATAGAAAATTGTTTGGGTTACACAAGAATTTAAAATAAATTTGCAAAATTAAAAATAATTCAAAGGTGTTTATTGTTTATGTCTGCTGAAAGTCTGTTGATTTTATTTCACCTGCGGTTAAATTGGCAAAAAAATGCTTTCAAATTTAATTTCTTTGAAATTTAACATTTAACATTCGCAAGAGAATTTTTTCTATTTAAAGCCAGACAGACAGACACTGCGATAACATTTCCATTTTTTAACATTTGCATTTCTAAACATAAACGATGATACGCGTGTAAATGCTAACAGTGGCAATGTTGGTATTCAGACATGCAGGCAGGCATGTGTGTGCAATTCATTTTTATTGATTTTTTTCTTACATACTAACAAATTACTGCACACACACACACACATTGTATGTATGTATGTATGAATTTATAAAAAACTGTAAAATAAAAAGTAGAAGAAGAATTTATTTAACCTATCATCTATCCTCCGCACCGTGAAGTATTATAGTAGGCTGTATGCAGTCAGTCAAAAACAGAAAATAGAAAAAAAGGAAAACGAAAAAGCATAAGAAACAGCAAGGAGCGCATAAAATTTAGTATTCAAGAAGGATATGCACTTTTGTGTGGAGGTAGCTTTAACGTGTACACATAAACTGGTCAAAAGGCTAAAGACTGTTGAACGTCAGATGTTGAGTAAAAGTTTCATTTTAGTTTGCAAAATTTTGCGTTTAAAAAAATTTAAATAATTAAAAATAATAGTTATTTGTTTTGGCTATACGGGGTTATTAATTTTTAGTACATAATATACTTTTTACTTGATACGCTTATTTAAACGTTGTTCCAAGTTCTTTCACTAGTACCAAATATTTACAATTCTATATAAATTAGAAATAAAAACTGTTCACTAAAAAAATGTAGTCGTGCCCTTTAAACAAATATGTTTAAAGGGCAGAGTACACATATATTAAAATTGAAATTATTCTTTCATCAAACTTATCGTATTTTATGCAAAAATATATATAAAGTAATTAAGAATTATAAAAGTTGAACACCTTTGTCCAATATATCACATCCATATTTCAGTTCATAAAAGCCAAATTTACGTTTTGGAACCATGTAAAAACCTAATCATAATTTCCTTTCAAATATTCATGCATTTTTTAGTACTAATATAGTATACTATAGTGTAGTCCAAGGAACTACGTTAGTTAAATAACGACATAGATAACAGTATGGCCATATATTTATTAAAATTAGAAACATCTTTCCATTATACTTTGTCCTATATTATAACATATAAAAAGTAATTGAAAATTTAAAATTTAAAACCACGTAAAAGTTTTTTGATCTTATTTAGTTTAAACAATTAAAGAATTTTTTAAGAGTATTTAACTAACATAAAATTGTGCGGTGCAAGGAACTGTATCGAACACTTGTGATATTGACTTATGATGTTTACAACTTGAAATATATATTTATTAAAATTAGAAATATCTGTCCGCTCTTCTTTTCGTATTTTATATGTAAATATATATAAAGTAATTGAGAATTATAAAAACTAAGCACTCGCAAAATTTTGGAAAGATGCTATGCAACTATGGACAACAATGTAATTCGATAAGGGTAAGGATGTATAAAGCATTTCCAATATTATATTAATAAAAACAATAAACTCTATTTTTATAATAATAAATAATAATATAACTTTTTTAAGTTTTGCATGTTTTAAGTCAATCAGTTTTAAATTTTATTTTTTTTCTATTTTTTTAATTGTTTATTTTTTTTAGTTCTTTATTCTTATTTATTTACTTTTAATTTTTTCTATTTTTAATTTTCTTTATATTATATTTACATCAAATATTTTTAAAGTAGTTATTAAGTGATGAACTGTTTAAATACTAAACAATTTTTTAATAAATATATAGACTATATCATATTGACTATAATCTATAGTCATCAAAAGGGTACTGCTATGATCCAATAACAAATAAATTTATAAAATCAAATAAATGTAAAAATAAAATAACAATAAAATAAAATAAAATAAAAATAAAAAAAAATAAATAAAAATAAAATAAATATAAAATAAAAATAAAATAAATATAAAATAAAAATAAAATAATATATAATAAAAATAAAATAATATATAATAAAAATAAAATAAAATAAATATAAATTAAAATAAAAATAAAATAAAATAAAATAAAATAAAAATAAAATAAAATAAAATAAAAATAAAATAAAATAAAATAAAATAAAAATAAAATAAAATAAAATAAAATAAAAATAAAATAAATATAATAAAATAAAATCAAATAAAAATTAAAATTAAATAAAAAAAATAACAGAACATATATAAAAAAATAAAATAGAACAAATATACAAAATAAGATATATAAAATAATAGAATAAAAATAATAGAATTAAAATACTCTCAAAATAAAACAAAAATAAATTAAAAAAGAATTAAAAATAAAATTGAATAAAAAATAAAAATAAAATAGAATACAAATGAAACTAATATGAAATAAAAATAAAAATGCAATAAAATTACAATATCTCAGAAATGAATTAAAAATAAAATAGAATAAAAAAATAAAAAAGTAAAACAAAAATAGAGTAGAATAAAAATTAAATTAAATAGAATACAAATAAAATAAAAATAATTAAAATAGAAATAAAATTTCTAATAAAACTTGTTTATAACACTTAATTTTTAAAGCCAATTATGATGAAATAAATTATTTTCTTAGTAGAATTTAAAATTATTTTTATAAAAAATTTTCCAAAAAAATTTTATTATAGCAATTCTTGACTGTTCAAAAATCATTTTTTAATTAAACGTTTGTGGGTATTTGCAATTAAGCGATAAACCACAATAGAAAAATATCCTAACAAAATAAAAAAAAAATAAGATTTGATATTTATAAAAATTTCAACAAAAAAGTAAAAAAATATATATTCTTAAGTAAACCATAGCGTATGAGTAACTAACAACATATGCATGCATATGCATACATACAGTCGTCGGGTGTTCGTGTGTGTGTATGTGTTAATATGCTCACGCACTAGATCACTCCAACACCACGACTAAGAAACGTTTACAAAACGAGGTTAAATGCCATAGGAGGTTTGCCAACAAAACGTCAACACAACGAAAACAGCAACAAACACAATAAAACTAGTGGCGACAAAACCCA
>NW_024034749.1:0-5116 GCF_002237135.1 Teleopsis dalmanni | reverse complement strand
AAATTTTGTTAGAAAATGAACAACAGCAAAAACGTAAGAAATCATGTGCTGCATAACCATGCCGTTCGAATGGAATAAAGGAGTGTTTGGTTTTATAAGCAATGAACTTTCTTATAACAATGAACAGTGACTTTACGGTACTTCGACAATAAAGAAAGCTTCAAAAGTATAAAGTACAAATCCACAATATCGCATTTATATTTGATATATTGCATATCTAAAGTTTGTTATGTATTGCAAGATAAATTTGGTATTCGTTTTAAAAACATATTTTAAAACAATTTAATTAAATTACATTAATTGACATTTATGATATGATGAAAGTAGAAAAAAGTACAGTAAGTAAAATCAATTCACACAAGTATTTTTTTTCAAAACTATTCAAAAATGTATTGTTTTTATTTTTCTATTTATATTTACTTTATATTTTATATGTTATTTTACTTTACTTTCTTATAACACTAGTTTACAAGTAATTAAAAAAAAGGAATCGAAAATTATAATCAATTTTTTTCCTATGTGAGTAAGGGGTGGATATAATTAAAAGCTTTATTGAGCACTGAGGTGAGATCTTGAATTTGATTGTCCAGATCAACAGTGTTCCGTGGGGGATCGGAGGAAAGTCTTGACAACAGCTCACTTAACGCTGCTTTATATTTCGTCCAGTTTGTATTTCTCACATGTCTGAACGTTCTCTGGTTGTAGATGCTCGATTCATCTAGGGTTAATATAAATTCTAGAATCATGTGATCTAAGATAGAGTGCTGAGTGGACACTTTCCATTTATTAACCGATTTATGAAGCTTGGCAGTAGCAAAAGTGACATCTAATACCTCCTGCCTGTTTTTAATAATAAAAGTTTGCCATCATTACAAATAAAAAGATTGGTACTAAAAATAAAATCAAAAAGTAACTCACCTCTTTTGTTTGTATTTGAGCTGCCCCAAACCTCATAGTGAGCATTGGCATCGCAGCCTATAATAAGCTGTTGGAATTTATTATATATATTGTTACTATATATTCTTCGGCTTCTTACTGTTGCTAGGTTTTATTTTACACTGCCTGTATGTATACTACTCTGCTATCATATTTATAGTAACGAGTATTTGTTGTGCTAGCGATGTTGTAAAGTGCACATGGGTATTTGGTATGGCAACATAAGCTCCTCTACAAGTCACCTGGTGCCGCTTGTTAACCGTATCAGGATATTCGATGATAGTGCAGCGTGATCGTGTACCAAATATGCAGATACTGCCCATATTTGGTCCTAGGAGCCCTCAATACTTACTATTGCGAAAATAAAAGCGCATTAAATTTTTTATTAATCAATAAGCAGGACCTAGGCTTACCCTTATTTACCGCATATAATAAGTTGTAGTTATTTGTCCTGATGCCGCATACAAGATACTTATAAATTCATGGTTCTTGTATCAGGACCATCTCAACCTCATTGTTGCTGAGGCGTTGCAGCAGGCTGGGGAATGCAGCCCTGCTGTGATGCAGGTTAATTTGTGGTGTCCACATCTTCACTTAGGGTGTATTCATCGAAAAGATAGCGCATACCCATGCTCTTCTCTGATGTAGTTGAGGAAGCTGGTGTGGGAGCAGACACCAAAGTGTCCATACACACAAGTGATTCTTTTAAGGAAACCACAACAAATTTATAGAGGGGAAAATTTGTGACAAACAACACCAATTATAAAAACGCTTATAATTAACAGGTGGCAAAACTATATGATTCGGTACAATAAGCTTTGTTGGCCTTCATTGTTGGTTTACGTTATTGTCTAGGGTCACATTTTATTTGTACTTTGTTGAAAATTCCTGCAATATCCTTGGTCTCTTGTGACGGTGTTTTTTATTCTTAAGTTTCATTAGTTTAAGATTATAGTCGCCCCATTACTTAACACATTACATTTTCGATACTTATTGGATAAACATTGTACTATGATCTATTGCTGATATAATAATGATATAATAATTTATATTATGTTTACAAAATTTTTATTTTCAAAGTGGTATCCACCGATTGTTTCCAGTTGAATTTTTATTATGTTTCCGGAATTGTTATTTTCAAATGGGTACACATTATAATTATCTTTTTAAATTTGTGTTATTTATTTTTTTTGTCAGCCAGACCTTCCACTTAGGATACAATTTCTTTAAAATTTCTATTGCAAAACTTCTTTAAGAGTCTTTCGTCTACAACTCTTAAGATTACAAAAGGTAACTTCTGTCAAAAATACATCCTAAAAACCTATACGAAATTTACTGCTTTAAACACTTCTGCTTTAAAAACTGCTCCTACTTTTTAAAATCTTAGCTCATTTTATATACCTAAACTTGATGCAATGCCTAACGTATGACCTTGAAATTGCCCCAATTACCTCAATAGTTTAACAAAAGGATATCATAATTTAATTCGCCAAATTCACAAAGTTGTCATTTATTGAAAAATACTCTACATATTCTTGCAGTTCTTTTGTATTCAATTTTTTTAGTCATTTACATAATGGCACCAATTATTAACCATACTATACCAAAAATCAGCATTTCTTATCAGAGTGATGTTTTGGCTTCAGCTAACATGTGCCAAGTTGCCAATAGCCTTACCTATTTTTAGGAAAATGTACGATCAACTAATGTTGTACACAAATGAAAATATTATATTTTTTAAGTCACATTTTTTCAGAATCACGGATAATTGAAAATTATTAGAGTTAAAAATTATCATATAAAAAATAATTAACTCACAACATTGGTATATGCTGGTTTAATGAACTCACAACAATGTTTCATTATTAAACCAGAGATAATACAATAGTAATAAACTACATCACTTATTATGTAATTTCTTTAATTTTACGTTAATAACTTTTTTATACGCAAACACGACATTGCGTGTCTAAACTTTCGAGTTCGATTCACGTTGCTGAGATGTCACTCAGCTCAAGGCGACCCCTCACCGTCAGCAATTGACAGCAGGACACGTTTTCCAAGAAGGAGTTTAATGTTTTTGTATGCCTTCAACTGATAACTAAATACGTAAACACGTAATACGTAATTGTTAAATACGTAAACAAAAATCAGCTGTTCTAAATATTTTCAAGACTTATATGGCGTTTACATTGGCCGAAAATGGCTAATTTTGAATGAGCCATTTGAAAGTGTTTACATTCGTTCTATTTCATTTGTTCTCATTTCAAACAGCTGATTTTTCAATTTGTTTGTTGATTTGATTTTTGGCCTGTGCCAAAAAAATATTGCATGAAGGTTAAATATGCTTTCAAACCTTACAATATAAACTTAAAACATATTTTTAAACTTCGATTAATTACCTTTTGGGAAGTAGAAGTTCTAAAAAGAGGTGCATCGCTTTCAAGAAAATACAACCACCAAACATTTGTTTACCTTTTTTTGTGAATATGTCAAAAACCGCTTTCTCAAACTGCCAAAAAGCTTTTATTTAGGGTATGTTTAATGGATTCCTTTGCATTTGGAACATATGTGGAATGCATTCGAACGTCTTTCATACAGAATGTGAGAAAATTGCTCATTTTCGCGCTTGAAATTTTATATGCAAGAATGAGCCATTCGCTACTCATTTTCGATTTTTGACCAAAATGAGCCATTTTCGGCCAATGTAAACGCCATATAATATGCACAAAGTGTGTTCATGATTATTTGAGTTTGAACGATGCACATTCACAGACTTGAATTGTAGAGCTAACATATTTCTTATTCATTTTAGAAATGTTTGGTGATTTTTGACTTCTCTAAGGCCCACAAGCAATGGTTACGAAGTATAATCAGAATTAAAAATTCAAGAAGCTGGATTAGATGTTCATTACAGGGCCCATTAAACCACTGAAGTGTTTTTTCTTGCACATTTCTATTATTAAATTTTTAATGCCAATTGCATCTGGCTTATTTTTGAATACGTGTTTAGAAACCTCGACATGTTTACAAGAAACATCGAAAAAACTTTGTGATGGCACAAACAGGTTACCGAAATTTGAAAGAGAATTATAATTTTTATAGTAAATGAAAAGCTCACTTGGAGCAGTCAAAAATACAACGCTTTTTTTTATGTTTATATTGCAAGCTTCACAATTTAGTTTTGGAAGTATTTTTTTAACTACGTACCGTATTGTATATCTTAAAGACAATAAATCAATATTTATATACTTTGAATTAGAAAATGCATCTGATATAATGCAATTTTCGATGTCATTTCGCTTTAGATCAGAGTAGGCTTCTACTGCACAGTTACTAGATACGCTAGAGTTACTTTCATCGAGTTCTATCAAAGATGAAGAAGGCACATCATCAAGGCACTTGTTATCATTATCCTCACTTATTTCACAATTGGTCACATAACTTAACTGAATGATTTTGCAAGTGATAATATTCGCTAAAATATTATTCAATTCACTTGCTGTGGGGTTTGAGTTATTGTCACCTTTTTGACGACGAACTGCGAAAGTATTTTCAAGACTATCTTTATTTAAACGCTTTGTCATTAAAAAATAAATTTCAGTTGAGGATTTTAAAATGTCATCTGCTAATAACAAGGTAGCTTGTAAACTGAGTTGCACTCCTTCCAAAAAAAAAACACTTTCTTTGAATTTTCCTGTTTAATATAATTTAGGAAGTATTTAATAAAATTGAAACTTTCATGAAACTTTTAAAATAAAAAGAATGATAAATGATTATGATAAATACCAGTAAACAATGAAAATTAAAAACAAAACCATAATAAAAGAAGGATAAATGGGGTGGTCCATAGCGCAACAAGAACAAGTAGTTTGCACTTATATTGTCATAGTTGTCATCGTAAGCAATATTTATAATATAATAAATGTCCTTATATTATTACTTACTGAATTTTTTGTTAAAATTTATGAGGTTTACTGAATGTATTTTGTACAATTATTTAATTATTTCTGAGATTTGAAATAGATACAAAACAGAGACTGGGAAAAACAAATTTTTGTGAACCTTTAACATTTAGCTATTAGGGGAAAAATTTTATGGAAAAAATTGGATACATTTTTGGGTATCGCAAATTGTAGTGAAAAAAGCTATAAAAATATGGAGGAATTTTGCTAATTTT
>NW_024034748.1:0-5117 GCF_002237135.1 Teleopsis dalmanni | reverse complement strand
TTCCAGCAGAGATCGTAGGCAAACGTATTCGTGCCAAATTGGATGGCACCCAAATTATAAAGGTGCATTTGGATAAGAATCTACAAACGACCATTGAGCACAAAGTAAGTGTTAAATAACACTTATTTCATTAAATCTTTTTTTGCACTTGTGGTTTTTGCTGTTTAAAATTAGTGGTCCAATGTTTCGTTTACGCTTCATTGCTCAAACTGAATTGTAGCTCATTCATATATTGGTAACATTCATCAAATTTAATGAGTCTAGCAATTAACTTGCAGCAATTAATTCAATATGTCTAAATAATAATAATTCATTAAACAGAATAATATAACAATTTTGCATGATTTGCATAAGGAATTATTTGAAAATAATTTCTGTTGTACGAATACGAGAACGAGTACGCGTAATTATCGTACATTGTCTATAAAGTTTTTTTGTAACATTGAAACAGTGTTGTAAATTTTTTGCATTGCTATTTACTGTTATTCACGATTTAAAAAATTTTTGTTGCATTTACCATATTGAGTGGTGCTCGTGTCGGTTATCTTCATTTCTTGAACTTCGAATTTATTACTACATTTTTGGTTTATCATAATCAAACGTAACTGTAAATAAAGAAATTTAACATGAATCGGACTAGAAGAAAAATTGAACGCCCAAAGAATCCCTACTCAACCGCTAATATATTGTGACCGAAAAGCTTTCGGAAATTCTCATTTAAAATTCGCGCGCTGTATATTTTCCGATATTTTAAGTTTATGTAGTTTGGCAGCACTGTCCTTAATTACTATGCCAAAAATGAGCGCGATCTGTCAGACAGTTCGTTTACGGCAGCTGTTGAAACCAGTTCACCTCAGTAGGGCGTTGCGAAAAAAACAATGGAAAAAAATATTGAACAAAGAGTTTGCATCAAATTTTGTGTTTCGAACGAAATTTCGTGTGCAGAATCGTTGCGAATGCTACAAAAGGCTTATGGGGAATCAGTTTTATCGAAAACTCAAGTTTATGAGTGGTACAAAGCCTTCCAGGACGGTCGTACGACCGTCGAAGACATTTCGCAACGCACTACTGAGGTGAACTGGTTTCAACAGCTGCCGTAAACGAACTGTCTGACAGATCGAGCTCATTTTTGGCATAGTAATTAAGGACAGTGCTGCCAAACTACATAAACTTAAAATATCGAAAAATATACAGCGCGCGAATTTTAAATGAGAATTCCGAAAACTTTTTCAGTCTTAATTTATATTTTCGAGATGGAGTTTCTGGTGGATGAAAAAAATATTTCATAAGGGTTTGCAAGGACCACTTGAAGAGGAAGACTTATATCAGCACCGTAAAGACTTAGATAGTGAACGAGTAACTACAAAGTTTTCGTAAAAACAAGACTGTGCAATAATCCGTTCGCGTAGTTTAACTGCTGTGTATTTTATTTTAGAAGATTTAGTGTTTCCAGCAGAGATCGTAGGCAAACGTATTCGTGCCAAATTGGATGGCACCCAAATTATATATAAAGGTGCATTTGGATAAGAATCTACAAACGACCATTGAGCACAAAGTAAGTGTTAAATAACACTTATTTCATTAAATCTTTTTTTGCGCTTGTGTTTTTTGCTGTTTAAAATTAGTGGTCCAATGTTTCGTTTACGCTTCATTGCTCAAACTGAATTGTAGCTTATTCATATATTGGTAACATTCATCAAATTTAATGAGTGTAGCAATTAACTTGCAGCAATTAATTCAATATGTCTTAATAATAATAATTCATTAAACAGAATAATATAACAATTTTGCATGATTTGCATAAGGATAAGGAATTATTTGAAAATAATTTCTGTTGTACGAATACGAGAACGAGTACGCATAATTACCGTACATTGTCTATAAAGTTTTGTTGTAACATTGAAAAAATATTGTAAATTTTTTGCATTGTTATTTACTGTTATTCACGATTTAAGAAATTTTTGTTGCATTTACCATATTTGAGTGGTGCTCGTGTCGGTTATCTTCATTTCTTGAACTTCGAATTTATTACTACATTTTTGGTTTATCATAATCAAACGTAACTGTAAATAAAGAAATTTAACATCAATCGGACTAGAAGAAAAATTGAACGCCCAAAGAATCCCTACTCAACCGCTAATATATTTTCGAGATGGAGTTTCTGGTGGATGAGAAATATATTTCATAAGGGTTTGCAAGGACCACTTGAAGAGGAAGAGTTATATCAGCACCGTAAAGACTTAGATAGTGAACGAGTAACTACAAAGTTTTCGTAAAAACAAGACGGTGCAATAATCCGTTCGCGTAGTTTAACTGCTGTGTATTTTATTTTAGAAGATTTAGTGTTTTCAGCAGAGATCGTAGGCAAACGTATTTGTGCCAAATTGGATTGCACCCAAATTATAAAGGTGCATTTGGATAAGTCTACAAACGACCATTGAGCACAAAGTAAGTGTTAAATAACACTTATTTCATTAAATCTTTTTTTGCACTTGTGTTTTTTGCTGTTTAAAATTAGTGTTCCAATGTTTCGTTTACGCTTCATTGCTCAAACTGAATTGTAGCTTATTCATATATTGGTAACATTCATCAAATTTAATGAGTGTAGCAATTAACTTGCAGCAATTAATTCAATATGTCTAAATAATAATAATTCATTAAACAGAATAATATAACAATTTTGCATGATTTGCATAAGGAATTATTTGAAAATAATTTCTGTTGTACGAATACGAGAACGAGTACGCGTAATTACCGTACATTGTCTATAAAGTTTTGTTGTAACATTGAAAAAATATTGTAAATTTTTTGCATTGCTATTTACTGTTATTCACGATTTAAAAATTTTTTGTTGCATTTACCATATTGAGTGGTGCTCGTGTCGGTTATCTTCATTTCTTGAACTACGAATTTATTACTACATTTTTGGTTTATCATAACCAAACGTAACTGTAAATAAAGAAATTTAACATGAATCGGACTAGAAGAAAAATTGAACGCCCAAAGAATCCCTACTCAACCGGTAATATATTTTCGAGATGGAGTTTAATGATCAGTTTTTATCTTTCTTATATTCCAAATTTATATTTTTATGTATATTTGCTTATAATCTTCAAAAATTTATCACCTTTCTTTATACACAAGTAAACATATGTATGCTTATATACATATGTTCACATGTATGTATATATGTTTGTAAATAAAATCTTTGTCGTAAAGAGTTTTACATTTAATCTACCGGCATATATTTTTCAATGCCTAAGGTCAAAATTATTAATCATATAAGGTGGTTGGTTAGTTGGTTGGTTGGGCGTGAAATTGTGTAGATTCTGTGTAAAGAGCGATGAGAGCGCATTAAATTCTATTGTCGGTAGTGCAAAAAAAAATTTCATATTTCTCTTCTGCTCCGATACAAGCAGTCGTATATTTCAGTCTGCCTCTTAAAAATTAACCAATCAGTTTTTATTGATACTTACTTGCGTTTTTTTTTTTATGCTGTAAATATATAATTGAATTCGCCATGACTGTACTTTTGCAATTAAACGCAAATATCAGCTGCGCAAATTAACCAATTCCACTTGTTTTAACAATATTTTGTTTCACTTTCCACGGTTAATATGCCGCGACATATTAATCTCAATTCTCGCTTTGGAAATTTACTTTGCTTCATTTCAAGAAGCGCCAAACGAAAATGGATGTGTGTATACGAGAGTTGTCTGACTACGAGAGAAGGAATAGAGAAAGAGAAAGGGCGAAAAACAATATATTCGCTAATAAATTAATTTATAAAAAAATTGTAATTTATATTACAAATTTTTTTTTAAACAATTATAATAAACTAAATATATATAAGCTTATAATATATATTTGCCCCTTAACAAATATATAACAAAAAATATTTTATGCAAATAAATTTTGCGCGGCAGTTTTTTGCACTTGTCATTTTACTCTTATTCGTATGTGAATTTGATCAAAAATCACTTGCTCTGCTCTCTCACTGCAAGCAAACGGTTCAGTTTCTGTTATTCCTTCTTTCTCGATTTAACAACTTTTTTATATAGTTTTTCGATTTTCGTTTTTGCTGTTGTTTGTTTGCACAGAATAGAACTTAAATATTTTAGGCGGCCACCGTCTTGGAAGTCAAGTTATTTGTTTTTGAGGCCGTGCACTACACACTACACACATATGGTGTGTTTGTTAGTTTGTTTAATTTGTTGTGCAAGCGATGTTTGCAAATTTTCTTTTTATCTTCCCTTTCTGTTAGCAGAGTAGCCAATTTCCTCAAAGAATTACTATTTTGAATCTTAAATTATTATTTGTTAATTTCAGAGCTACCTCAAACAAAATAAATCAAAACTTATATGCTTTGTTAACTAAAAGCCTGCAGTAAATTATTGAAATCCAATGCATTTAAAAATGTACGCATGTACATGTAAATGAACTGCATGTAAAGCAAAATTTTTGAACGTGCAGCCAAAAATTGCGACATCAGAAGCACATTAGCCTATATGATATCTAGATATACTATAAAATATTATTATATATTTACATAGCTTCCTTAGCAAAAAAAAAAAATTGATTTTAGAATGACTTTTAAAAACTTTATCTAAAGTACATACATATATATTTGATGCATGAATCAAACCTTTTTAGTGGTTCATTGAATTCTTTTTTTAATAATAAAATTATTTGCGAATTAATTTAAGGATTAAGTTTGCAGAAAAAAAGATTTTTTTTTTCTTAATAAATTAATAATAGTAAATAATTACACAAATTTACCGGCTAAAAAATTCTTTTATGAGTTCATTTAATTTTTATTTCGACGAAATTCATCGGAATACTCTAGAAATTCATTTAAATCTAAATCAGTGTCAAAAATGTCTTTAAAATAATTATTTTCTATATATGAAAGTTATTTTCTATGTAAATGTGCCATAATTTTTAATTTTATTAAATTATTAAATTAGTTTTGCTGATATATAATTAATATATAATATATTTTTGAGTTAATTGAATTTTATTAAGTAAAAATTCATTTTCCTGCTTTGCGGGTTTTACTATTTACGTATATTAATAAACTGCAATTAAAAATGATTTAATTCATAAAATTGTAAAAA
>NW_024034747.1:0-5120 GCF_002237135.1 Teleopsis dalmanni | reverse complement strand
AATTCATGCAAAATTGTTATATTATTCTGTTTAATGAATTATTATTATTTAGACATATTGAATTAATTGCTGCAAGTTAATTGCTAGACTCATTAAATTTGATGAATGTTACCAATATATGAATGAGCTACAATTCAGTTTGAGCAATGAAGCGTAAAACGAAACATTGGACCACTAATTTTAAACAGCAAAAAACACAAGCGCAAAAAAAGATTTAATGAAATAAGTGTTATTTAACACTTACTTTGTGCTCAATGGTCGTTTGTAGATTCTTATCCAAATGCACCTTTATATATAATTTGGGTGCCATCCAATTTGGCACGAATACGTTTGCCTACGATCTCTGCTGAAAACACTAAATCTTCTAAAATAAAATACACAGCAGTTAAACTACGCGAACGGATTATTGCACCGTCTTGTTTTTACGAAAACTTTGTAGTTACTCGTTCACTATCTAAGTCTTTACGGTGCTGATATAACTCTTCCTCTTCAAGTGGTCCTTGCAAACCCTTATGAAATATATTTCTCATCCACCAGAAACTCCATCTCGAAAATATATTAGCGGTTGAGTAGGGATTCTTTGGGCGTTCAATTTTTCTTCTAGTCCGATTGATGTTAAATTTCTTTATTTACAGTTACGTTTGATTATGATAAACCAAAAATGTAGTAATAAATTCGAAGTTCAAGAAATGAAGATAACCGACACGAGCACCACTCAAATTATGGATAAATGCAACAAAAATTTTTTAAATCGTGAATAACAGTAAATAGCAATGCAAAAATTTACAATATTTTTTCAATGTTACAACAAAACTTTATAGAACAGATGTACGGTAATTACGACGTACTCGTTCTCGTATTCGTACAACAGAAATTATTTTCAAATAATTCCTTATCCTTATGCAAATCATGCAAAATTGTTATATTATTCTGTTTAATGAATTATTATTATTAAGACATATTGAATTAATTGCTGCAAGTTAATTGCTACACTCATTAAATTTGATGAATGTTACCAATATATGAATAAGCTACAATTCAGTTTGAGCAATGAAGCGTAAACGAAACATTGGACCACTAATTTTAAACAGCAAAAAACACAAGTGCAAAAAAAGATTTAATGAAATAAGTGTTATTTAACACTTACTTTGTGCTCAATGGTCGTTTGTAGATTCTTATCCAAATGCACCTTTATAATTTGGGTGCCATCAAATTTGGCACGAATACGTTTGCCTACGATCTCTGCTGGAAACACTAAATCTTCTAAAATAAAATACACAGCAGTTAAACTACGCGAACGGATTATTGCACCGTCTTGTTTTTACGAAAACTTTGTAGTTACTCGTTCACTATCTAAGTCTTTACGGTGCTGATATAACTCTTCCTCTTCAAGTGGTCCTTGCAAACCCTTATGAAATATTTTTCTCATCCACCAGAAACTCCATCTCGAAAATATATTACCGGTTGAGTAGGGATTCTTTGGGCGTTCAATTTTTCTTCTAGTCCGATTCATGTTAAATTTCTTTATTTACAGTTACGTTTGGTTATGATAAACCAAAAATGTAGTAATAAATTCGAAGTTCAAGAAATGAAGATAACCGACACGAGCACCACTCAATATGGTGAATGCAACAAAAATTTTTTAAATCGTGAATAACAGTAAATAGCAATGCAAAAAATTTACAATATTTTTTCAATGTTACAACAAAACTTTATAGACAATGTACGGTAATTATGCGTACTCGTTCTCGTATTCGTACAACAGAAATTATTTTCAAATAATTCCTTATCCTTATGCAAATCATGCAAAATTGTTATATTATTCTGTTTAATGAATTATTATTATTAAGACATATTGAATTAATTGCTGCAAGTTAATTGCTACACTCATTAAATTTGATGAATGTTACCAATATATGAATAAGCTACAATTCAGTTTGAGCAATGAAGCGTAAACGAAACATTGGACCACTAATTTTAAACAGCAAAAAACACAAGCGCAAAAAAAGATTTAATGAAATAAGTGTTATTTAACACTTACTTTGTGCTCAATGGTCGTTTGTAGATTCTTATCCAAATGCACCTTTATATATAATTTGGGTGCCATCCAATTTGGCACGAATACGTTTGCCTACGATCTCTGCTGAAAACACTAAATCTTCTAAAATAAAATACACAGCAGTTAAACTACGCGAACGGATTATTGCACCGTCTTGTTTTTACGAAAACTTTGTAGTTACTCGTTCACTATCTAAGTCTTTACGGTGCTGATATAACTCTTCCTCTTCAAGTGGTCCTTGCAAACCCTTATGAAATATATTTCTCATCCACCAGAAACTCCATCTCGAAAATATATTAGCGGTTGAGTAGGGATTCTTTGGGCGTTCAATTTTTCTTCTAGTCCGATTCATGTTAAATTTCTTTATTTACAGTTACGTTTGGTTATGATAAACCAAAAATGTAGTAATAAATTCGAAGTTCAAGAAATGAAGATAACCGACACGAGCACTACTCAATATGGTAAATGCAACAAAAATTTTTTAAATCGTGAATAACAGTAAATAGCAATGCAAAAAATTTACAATATTTTTTCAATGTTACAACAAAACTTTATAGACAATGTACGGTAATTACGCGTACTCGTTCTCGTATTCGTACAACAGAAATTATTTTCAAATAATTCCTTATCCTTATGCAAATGATGCAAAATTGTTATATTATTCTGTTTAATGAATTATTATTATTTAGACATATTGATAATTGCTGCAAGTTAATGCTAACATATTTGATGATGTTACAAATATAATGAGCTACAATTTCAGTTGAGCAATGCAAGCGTAAAACGAAAATTGGACACTAATTTAAACAGCAAAAAACAAAAACAAAGTGCCAAAAAAAGATTTAATGAAATAGTGTTATTTACACTTACTTTGTGCTCAATGGTCGTTTGTAGTTCTTATCCAAATGCACCTTTATATATAATTTGGGTGCCATCCAATTTGGCACGAATACGTTTGCCTACGATCTCTGCTGAAAACACTAAATCTTCTAAAATAAAATACACAGCAGTTAAACTACGCGAACGGATTATTGCACCGTCTTGTTTTTACGAAAACTTTGTAGTTACTCGTTCACTATCTAAGTCTTTACGGTGCTGATATAACTCTTCCTCTTCAAGTGGTCCTTGCAAACCCTTATGAAATATATTTCTCATCCACCAGAAACTCCATCTCGAAAATATATTAGCGGTTGAGTAGGGATTCTTTGGGCGTTCAATTTTTCTTCTAGTCCGATTGATGTTAAATTTCTTTATTTACAGTTACGTTTGATTATGATAAACCAAAAATGTAGTAATAAATTCGAAGTTCAAGAAATGAAGATAACCGACACGAGCACCACTCAAATATGGTAAATGCAACAAAAATTTCTTAAATCGTGAATAACAGTAAATAACAATGCAAAAAATTTACAATATTTTTTCAATGTTACAACAAAACTTTATAGACAATGTACGGTAATTATGCGTACTCGTTCTCGTATTCGTACAACAGAAATTATTTTCAAATAATTCCTTATCCTTATGCAAATCATGCAAAATTGTTATATTATTCTGTTTAATGAATTATTATTATTAAGACATATTGAATTAATTGCTGCAAGTTAATTGCTACACTCATTAAATTTGATGAATGTTACCAATATATGAATAAGCTACAATTCAGTTTGAGCAATGAAGCGTAAACGAAACATTGGACCACTAATTTTAAACAGCAAAAAACACAAGCGCAAAAAAAGATTTAATGAAATAAGTGTTATTTAACACTTACTTTGTGCTCAATGGTCGTTTGTAGATTCTTATCCAAATGCACCTTTATATATAATTTGGGTGCCATCCAATTTGGCACGAATACGTTTGCCTACGATCTCTGCTGGAAACACTAAATCTTCTAAAATAAAATACACAGCAGTTAAACTACGCGAACGGATTATTGCACAGTCTTGTTTTTACGAAAACTTTGTAGTTACTCGTTCACTATCTAAGTCTTTACGGTGCTGATATAAGTCTTCCTCTTCAAGTGGTCCTTGCAAACCCTTATGAAATATTTTTTTCATCCACCAGAAACTCCATCTCGAAAATATATTAGCGGTTGAGTAGGGATTCTTTAGGCGTTCAATTTTTCTTCTAGTCCGATTCATGTTAAATTTCTTTATTTACAGTTACGTTTGGTTATGATAAACCAAAAATGTAGTAATAAATTCGAAGTTAAAGAAATGAAGATAACCGACACGAGCACCACTCAATATGATAAATGCAACAAAAATTTTTTAAATCGTGAATAACAGTAAATAGCAATGCAAAAAATTTACAATATTTTTTCAATGTTATAACAAAACTTTATAGACAATGTACGGTAAAATTACGCGTACTCGTTCTCGTATTCGTACAACAGAAATTATTTTCAAATAATTCCTTATGCAAATCATGCAAAATTGTTATATTATTCTGTTTAATGAATTATTATTATATAGACATATTGAATTAATTGCTGCAAGTTAATTGCTAGACTCATTAAATTTGATGAATGTTACCAATATATGAAGCGTAAACGAAACATTGGACCACTAATTTTAAACAGCAAAAAACACAAGTGCAAAAAAGATTTAATGAAATAAGTGTTATTTAACACTTACTTTGTGCTCAATGGTCACAGTTTGAGCAATGAAGCGTAAACGAAACATTGGACCACTAATTTTAAACAGCAAAAAACACAAGTGCAAAAAAGATTTAATGAAATAAGTGTTATTTAACACTTACTTTGTGCTCAATGGTCGTTTGTAGATTCTTATCCAAATGCACCTTTATAATTTGGGTGCCATCCAATTTGGCACGAATACGTTTGCCTACGATCTCTGCTGGAAACACTAAATCTTCTAAAATAAAATACACAGCAGTTAAACTACGCGAACGGATTATTGCACCGTCTTGTTTTTACGAAAACTTTGTAGTTACTCGTTCACTATCTAAGTCTTTACGGTGCTGATATAAGTCTTCCTCTTCAAGTGGTCCTTGCAAACCCTTATGAAATATTTTTTTCATCCACCAGAAACTCCATCTCGAA
>NW_024034746.1:0-5120 GCF_002237135.1 Teleopsis dalmanni | reverse complement strand
GAAGAACTGTGAATTTCTTCTTCATACAATGGATTTGGCGTAGAAATGTTAATTTCAGCGCCCCTGACAAAAGGTTTGAAGAAATGTGAATTTCTTCTCTATACAATGGATTTTGGCGTAGAAATGTTAATTTCGACGCCCCTGACAAAAGGTTTGAAGAAAATGCGGTCGAATTTCCTCTACAATACTACAATGATTTGGCCGTGGTAGAAATTATTTCGCAGCCCTAAGACAAAAGGTTTGAAGAAATGTGAATTTTCTTCTATCATACCAAATGGATTATTGACGTAGAAATGTTAATTATCGACGCCCCTGACAAAAAAGGTTGTGAAGAAAGTGAAACTTCTTCTTTATACAATGATTGGCGTAGAAGTTAATTTCCAGCGCCCCTGACAAAAGGTTGAAGAAATGTGAATTTCTTCTCTATACAATGGATTTTGGCGTAGAAATGTTAATTTCGACGCCCCTGACAAAAGGTTTGAAGAAATGTGAATTTCTTCTTTATACAATGGATTTGGCGTAGAAATGTTAATTTCAGCGCCCCTGACAAAAGGTTTGAAGAAATGTGACTTTCTTCTCTATACAATGGATTTTGGCGTAGAAATGTTAATTTCGACGCCCCTGACAAAAGGTTTGAAGAAATGTGAATTTCTTCTTCATACAATGGATTTGGCGTAGAAATGTTAATTTCAGCGCCCCTGACAAAAGGTTTGAAGAAATGTGAATTTCTTCTCTATACAATGGATTTTGGCGTAGAAATGTTAATTTCGACGCCCCTGACAAAAGGTTTGAAGAAATGTGAATTTCTTCTTCATACAATGGATTTGGTATGGGTGCTAATACTCATGTGGTATTATCACCTTACCGCGTAATTTACTAACGAAAATTTGATTTCGTTATGAACAATAGAGTAATAGAAATTTCTATTTCTATTACTATTAACGAAATGTTAATTTCGTTATTAATTATGATTTTTAATAGAAATGTGTATTTCTATTAAAAATAAAAAAAATAAAACAAAATAGAAATCGAGATGTAAATTTCGATTCTTGGTGTTTCAGCACATGTAATATAGAGCGACCTGTTCTTAGCTCGCTGTCTTGCTGAATCCCCGTCTACTGCGTTTGCTTCGCCTTTTATACTTGTGATGTGCGAAGCAAGCAGTATCTTTGTTCTTGTGATTTCAACGGTTCGTTGTTTACAAGTTTCTTTCTATTGTTGTTTGTTTTCTTGTTGTTTATTTTGTTTTTATTATATTTGTGTTGTTTGGTATTATTTGTGTAGTAAAATTTAGTTAGTGTAAATTTTATGTTACACTTCCCCGGTTTTCCCATCGAGTTGCCGACTCTGATTACCTCGTAGCATGATTCCTTGTTCGTTTCCTTGGATTTTTGAAAATTTTAAAGAACTTGTCTTGGGCTATGATGTTATGATTGTCATCCTTTTGCTTAAGTATACCTAAACGTCTTAATTGTTGCTGGCGATTTTGACTACTATTTGGAATCTCTGTCTCGACGAAACATTGTCTTACTAGTGTTGGTGACTTGGCTCCTTTTGCCTTCGGTTGATCTACGTTAAAGTTCTCCTGAGGTGGCAGTTGTTCCTGTTGACTAACGTGATTAATTGAAACTTGTGTTCGACATTCTTGGCTTGGAATTTGTAACTGTCTGCCAGGTTCTGAGTTTTGCTGTCGTTGTATTTCTTGACTTTGTGCTAGAAACTCCCTTGTAGATCGTTGGCGGTGTATTTCTTGGACTTGAGTTTGCAACTGTTTGTTAAGTTGTGTCTCCTGACTTTGTGATTCTGTGTTAGGTTCCGTGTTCCGTTGACCTGGTGTTTCTTGACTCGGTAATTCTGTGCTAGACTCCGTGTTTTGTCGATGTATTTCTTGCCTTGGTAATTTGGTGCTAGATTCAGTGTTTTGCTGACGGTGTATTTCTGGACTCGGTAATTCTGTGTAAGACTCTGTGTTTTGCTGGCGCTGCACTTCTTCTGGTATTACTCGGGCTGGTTGAAATACTTCTGGGTTTTCTTTAATCGACATTAGGCGTTGCAATCCTTGTTGTGGAGGTGTGAGACATTTACATGGCGTTTGTGAAATTTCTTGTAGTGGTTTTGGATGCTGTTCTAGATAATTTCGATCCTGCATGCTAAGTTTTTTTGTACGTAGGTTGGACTGATTCTGTAACGGGATCACTTGTGGATACTCGACTACTGTGAGCCTGATGAGCGCTTCTTTTGCTGCCGTTTGCGAATTAATGAAACTTCGCGAGGATCCTGTATCGATCGTGGCTTTCATGAATTCTACTGGTGGGACGGGGTGTTGACTTGAGGTCCCATCGCCCCGTTCTGTCGATGGACCCTGTTCTCGTTTCCCTGGTTCCTGCAGCAATCAATTGTACGTTTTCCCTTCTTTCCGCATTCCCAGCAAAATAAGATGCTTGAAAAACGACAATTCCACCTCAAGTGTCCTTGTTGTCCGCAACGACGACAAGCTGTCCTGACATCTTTGATCTTGTCTTCAGATGTATCAATCACTCTTGCTTTGATCTCCTTAGCCGGTAGCGTATTTCTTACTTGACGGTCCGTAGCGGTCAGTGCCTCCAGGTCCCCAGCTAATGTTAACAGCTCGGATAATGACTGGAAGTCTTTCCTACGGATGTACCATTGATACTCGGTACGGCTGTTCCGGTAGATCCTCTCTAATTTTATCTCTTCACTGTATGTTGAATATTGCATGATGTTCTGCAGTGCCAATACATAATCTCTGAACAGTTCCCTGGGTTGTTGCAGGCGGACTCGTATTTTGTCCTCTAATTGTTCAAAGTATCTTGGGGGCAAGAAGAATGCTAAAATATCTGCTTTGAATGATGGCCACTCGGTCCATCGCTTGTTGTTATTCCTGAACCAGATCAGTGCCTTGTCTTTTAGTACTTCAGGCATTAGCTTCGGTAATAAGTCCCGATGTATTCCGTACATATCTGCCAGTTCCTCGATCCGTTCTATAAATGGTAGTATTTCGTGTTCCCCTGAGTAGTGGCATTCCCATTTTCTGACTTGGTTGATGATTACTGGATATTCGGCCATGGTTACACTTCCTCCCTTAGTTATCGAAGGACGTCTATTTTCAATGACTCCCGGTGATGAGCTTCTGATATGTAGTTTCGCGAGTTCCTGTAGCCTGGCGGTATCTTTCTCAGCTGCCTCTGAGTCCATGAACGTTGAAAGTTTTTTCCGAAGTTCCTCCAGTGAACCACTTGGATCTAATCCGAATTCGTCTGCGTAACTCACCAGTTCCTCCTTTTTAGCGAAGTAAATCCAAGATTTGCCTCCTGATATTAGTCGTTTTGTGCTTGTCGAAGCGACTGCTGTTTTACGGCCTGCTTGTCCTGTCACTTCCTTGATTCCTGATGGTACCACCGTTGGTTTGTCTTCCATACTCAACTGAAGATGTTGGTCAGTTCTGTTCCCACTGTCCCTGGTCGGGCGCCAATTGTAACGAACCTTTCTGGCCGGGGTTTTACTCGCCGGATTCAAGGTTCAGTCCTACAATAAATTTATTTGATAGGAACAGTGGAATACGGTGGATGGTGACGTTGGTACGGTGATATGGTTTGAAGAAATGTGAGTTTCTTCTCTATACAATGGATTTGACGTAGAAATGTTAATTTCGACGCCCCTGACAAAAGGTTTGAAGAAATGTGAATTTCTTCCTTATACACTGGATTTGGCGTAGAAATGTTAATTTCAGCGCCCCTGACAAAAGGTTTGAAGAAATGTGAATTTCTTCTCTATACAATGGATTTTGGCGTAGAAATGTTAATTTCGACGCCCCTGACAAAAGGTTTGAAGAAATGTGAATTTCTTCTTCATACAATGGATTTGGCGTAGAAATGTTAATTTCGACGCCCCTGACAAAAGGTTTGAAGAAATGTGAATTTCTTCTTCATACAATGGATGACGTAGAAATGTTAATTTCGACGCCCCTGACAAAAGGTTTGAAGAAATGTGAATTTCTTCTTTATACACTGGATTTGGCGTAGAAATGTTAATTTCAGCGCCCCTGACAAAAGGTTTGAAGAAATGTGAATTTCTTCTCTATACAATGGATTTTGGCGTAGAACTGTTAATTTCGACGCCCCTAACAAAAGGTTTGAAGAAATGTGAATTTCTTCTTCATACAGTGGATTTGGTATGGGTGCTAATACTCATGTGGTATTATCACCTTACCGCGTAATTTACTAACGAAAATTTGATTTCGTTATGAACAATAGAGTAATAGAAATTTATATTTCTATTACTATTAACGAAATGTTAATTTCGTTATTAATTATGATTTTTAATAGAAATGTGTATTTCTATTAAAAATAAAAAAAATAAAACAAAATAGAAATCGAGATGTAAATTTCGATTCTTGATGTTTCAGCACATGTAATATAGAGCGACCTGTTCTTAGCTCGCTGTCTTGCTGAATGCCCGTCTACTGCGTTTGCTTCGCCTTTTATACTTGTGATGTGCGAAGCAAGCAGTACCTTTGTTCTTGTGATTTCAACGGTTCGTTGTTTACAAGTTTCTTTCTATTGTTGTTTGTTTTCTTGTTGTTTATTTTGTTTTTATTATATTTGTGTTGTTTGGTATTATTTGTGTAGTAAAATTTACGAGTGTAAATTTTATGTTAACAAGGTCATTTAGGTGTTAGGAAGACAATTTTAAAATTAAAACAAAGATATATATGGAAAAATATGCGGCAAATGGTTAAAGAATTTATCAACAATTGCACAAAATGCGCACAGAATAAAACAATAAAACACATTAAAGAACCGCTTGTAGTGACAGATACACCAACTTCAACATTCAGTACAGTCTCAATCGACACAGTAGGCCCACTTCGTATCTCGAACGGCTACAGATACATATTAACAATGCAATGCGATTTATCAAAATTCGTAATAGCACATCCAATCGAAACTAAAGATGCAAAAACCATTGCAACTACGCTAGTTGAACAACTCATTCTTAAATATGGTTTCATACAAACATTAAAATCTGACAGAGGGACAGAATTTATTAATGAACTGATGCACAATGTATGCACATTACTAAATACAAAGCAAATATTT
>NW_024034745.1:0-5121 GCF_002237135.1 Teleopsis dalmanni | reverse complement strand
AACAATGAAGGAGCTATATCGGAAAACAGCAGCCAGTCATCGAGCGAGGAAAATATTCAACCATCAAGTAATAGCAGTTCGGCTACATACGAAACTGAAGTCAGAAAAAGTGCTATTAGTCCATTAAATAAAGCACTCTCTCTAATAAGCAATACCCCAATTACATCGAGAAAACTTAAACAATAGGAATATAAAAATGAAAAAATAAAGGATATAACTGAAGCGATTAAACATAAAATTTTCAACATTCCTCCCGATGAGTCCAACAATAGCGATGAAGAAGATGACCTTGCATCAATTTTAAAAAATCTACAGGAAAAATTCAATGGCTCAGCAGATAGGACGATGAAAATAAAAATATTGAGTGTGGTACATAATTGGTCTTTTCGAAGAATCACAACTCACTTTCCAAACGCTACAAAGCATATGATTACTGTAGCTAAAAAACTTGCTTCAGAAAAAGGAATCTTAGAAGACCCAAACCCAAAAAGCCACCCATCGTTAGAAAACGATGCTTAGCTGGTACCTTAAAGAGGAATGCTGCAAGAGCTAGTCTTCAACGAATACATAATCCAATTCAAACACCAAAGGAATTATTTAACTGGGCTAACGAATGTTTACCAAATGTTGTGTGCCATTTCTCAACATCAACAGACTATGAAGCTGAAGAAAATAAGATTAAACACCATTTCGAAGCAGCTACATCAGTTAAAGGCACATTAAAATATCACTGCTTTATTCCTAATTCGAAAACGATATTAATGGCAAAAATATTTTCTTCTGCAGACATTACAGATTATGTATCAATAATGAAATGATTATTAATAAAATCAATACAAAAACTTAAAAAAAATATTTTGTTTATAGTTCTTTACAGTTTATCTCCATATAGAATTGTTTACAGTTTATTTCCTATAACAATTCGTACCTGCTTAAAGAATTTTTTCAACTGTGTAATTATGTGCTGCAGTTATACAGGTAGTTCAGCTAGTGTGGAACTAATTAATTTTTAAACTGATCAATATAAGAAAAAGTTCATAAAACGGTTTATTTATGTTAAAATTTATAATTTAAAAATAGAGATGATGCGGAACTAATTTAAAATGTGAATATTGTGTCACTTTTCTTGGAAAATTGATTCAAGGGTATTATGGTGCGTATGAGTAACATGAAGGACACCTGATAAATTAATTTTTTTTAAATTACTTCTGGAAGCAATATCACACTGGAAATATTTATTTTCGTAGAAGAATTTATTGTTTAATCGGAATTAAAAGTAAAAATGAAAAATTTGTGTGACGTATTCCTCTGTTTTTTTTTTACTGAAAAATCGTGTGTATGTGTTTGGAGTGATGTGAAGGATAAATAAATTTTTTAAAAGTACTTCCAACGACAATATCGTCGTCCTGAAATTTTTGAGTTTTATGTACAATTTTATTACTAATTGAAATCAAAAATATTATATAAGAATATTTATAGTATATTTTTTGAAAATTCATTCAATGTAAATATAGCACGCATGTGTTTGATGTGTTTTATGAGAAAAAAAAAATTTAAAAAATTTATAAAAATCGATGCTATCATGAAAATTTTTATTTCTTAGTAAAATCTAAAATTGAATCTAAATAAAATATAAAAAATGAAAAATGTTGTGTACCCTTTTGAGATATCTTTTTTTTTGAAATTTAACGGTTAATATTAGTACTTAAATATAAACAATCTTAATTGTTTAAACAATTTCTTAAAAGCTCAACCAATTATCTTTAAAACGCAATAAATTTCAAGTTTCTACCTTTTATAGAACTTGAGATATAGCCATTTGAAAATGTGTCTACAGTGCCAATTCTCAAAACCCCATGGGTCCATATCTCCTAGGAAAAAAATTATAAAATTTTTTCCCGAGATACGGGTCTTCTTATTTTATGAAAGGAGCTCATAAAAAAAATTTCAGCCAAATCGGAGGTGATGAGGTCATTTTTTGCCAAAATCCGTCCGGTTTGTAAAAGAATGACCCATATACAATTAACAATTAGTTGAATATTTTACAGAAATAGTGCTACTGGTAACTAGAAATACACTTCATAAAGGCATTTTTAATTCCGTCACATTAAAATACTTATAAGAAGCATTCAATGTACTTATTTAGTTTGAAATAGATATAGAATTTTAATATAACATAAATAAACAAGATAGCTCTACAAAATAAGATGACGTGAGAGTCCAAAAATATGTAAAATTTGGATATACAAAATGTAAAATAATAACACTCTATTAATAACTCAAAAACAGTTTTTAATAAAGTGAAAGATACCTTAGAGAAATCATCGTGAATGCAGTTCGTTTCAAATATTTGTAGAATTCCTTCAAACATCAAGAGATGAAAGAGCGATCATCAAGAGATATCAAGAGATGTTTGCCTTACTTTAAAATATGTTGTGTATTTTATTATAACCTTTTACATATAACATATTCTCTTATTTTATATTCTAACGTTTACGACTGAACAACATAAAATGGAATAAGTACATCTTATACGAGGCTTATTTAATTCACTTCAAATACGTTATATTGGGACATATGATTAATTAAAGATAACACGTTTGATAATGCTTTAAGAATATGAAATTATATATAATATTAATATATAATATAATATAATATGTTTAAACTCAGTTTTACTTAATTTGTGGACCTTGGTGGAAACTTGCGATTTTAATGCACGATTTGGCGCCAATATGTGATACACTTGCCGTACCAAATAGCTGGATACCATAACTCCATATATATTATTATTTGTACTGTAGCCATAGGCGACTAATGACTTATAACCTTGAAGCTTAATTGCAGTTCTTTAGCTTGAATGTGGTCACGCCAAGGTATGTAACCTAGGTGCATGCCTAAGAACCTCCTACTATCTGAGTGGACGACACGAATGTTATTTGGTAATATGGCTGGAAGCTACTCCCTATTATATGTCTACATTGACATATTATGTTAAAGTTCAATCATTTCAAGTAGCCATATTGAAAACTCCGTTTCATATTGAATAATATTTCTTTTTCGACATAAAATTCTAAATTTTTAAAGAGTTTACAAACACAGATATAAAGCTTCTTGTCAATATGAAAAAGATAGATTAATATCAGATTTAAATGTCATTATAATAAAAGATATATTCCACTCACGCGATTAATAACCAAAATTTTGTTAAAACTTAAAAGTTTAGATTCATCAGAAAATTTATCACGAGAAAGAGTGCGTTTATTTTATTTTGGATAGATTTTTTATCTTGTCTTTTTGCAGTCAAAGTGGTTGTTGACGTTTGAAACGACTTTATTAGCTACGGATTATATTTTAATGGACTGTGTTTTTTATAAGAATATTTCTTTTAAGTATATAGCAGAAATACATTATATTTTTCTATATCTCATCACAACCAATTGCCATGCAAATTTCTTGTTATGGACTTAGATTCTATGGAGGAGGAATTAGTACTCTTGCTAATATTCCATAAACATAAATGTTGTCAACTATTTAGGCATAGATTCTGAATATATTTATTTTATCTAAAATTAGTTTTTCTAATTAATACTGTCTTATATACTGTTTGGTCAACCGTAGGAAGAATTTTTATTGCGAGGAACCTGTATATATGCGGTTAATTCTTATGCATTCGTTCTTCTAAAATTAAGTAATTATAAACTAATTATAAAATTTAATGAATGAGAAATTAGTTGCACACTCTTACTATCTTTAGGATTGAAAATTTTTAGTTCAAAACTGAGACTACGTTCTTAATATGAGTCTTGTTCTTTATCTTATAATTTGTGAACACATGTGAAGTACTTTTTTTTCTGAGTATGCTTGTTATGGGAATAGTAAATCTGAAAGAAGATTCATATTATTTAAAACTTTCAAGTGAGAACAATAACCAGAAAATAAGACACAATTCGTATTGAATGTACTCAGAAAGAGTTGCTTTGCAGATTTGTGGACAGGGGATAATATTAAAAATGATTTTGTAGTGCTATTTGCTTTCCGAGTTGTAAAGCTATTACCCCAATAAACTTGTAGTCACGATGAAATTTATACATTAAGTTTTAGTGGGTGTGAAAGGTGGGGAATAGTAAACTGCAAATAAGGCTTAAATAGTTCCTCTAAGTTTTAAGCTATATGAGTGTGTGTCATGAAGCTTCATTGCCATATATTTTCCCTCCAGGGTGAATCGTTTGGTAGAAAAAATAACAATGAACAGATTTTCAATATTTCTCAAGTCGTAAGATTTATAAGATATAGTTTGTATTAGTTTAAGCCGATTGATTTGAATTTCATGTAAACCTTAGTCACATTAGTATATGCATTATTTGATTATTTTATTATTTTATTATCTCCTTAAAATTACCTTGCATAACAGACATAAACCGCATTAAACTCTGTGGAAACAATTATCTTCAAACCAATTTTTTGTGCTTGAGGGGCTTATTATTCATCAAGTGTGAAACGCTTAAAAGACAAGAGTTGGGGCACTGTAAGCAAATAGGCGGAAGTGTGTTTTATTGACTTCTATGAAGCTTTTTTTTAAAGGAGCTGATATGTGCTTCATTTCCTCATGTATATGACACTTGCTTTTCTGGGTAAGCATTTTTTATATGCCTTTTTATCACATTCGCCTTATACTGCTCGTAAGGTGCAATACATCCTCACATGATCTTGTTCTTGGCAGTTTGATTCCTTAAAGCTAATTCTGTAATGAAGTAAATACTATAGATTATAAAAATAAAAGTTTTAATTTCTTTTACCCTAGTAAATATAAGGAAGAGTTTGACCTTAAATGTAGATTGTTGGTTTTTTTCGTTTATTTTCCTCATCAGCACTTATAATTCCAGCGGGATCTAAGTCTGATACAATACCTTTGTTGACAACCACTAGTCCATTACTGCTCCTTAGTTCATATATATAATTATTTTTCTTGGTGTCATCGAAATCTTTTGTTATGATCGTAATGTTACTTTCAGAATCAATTTGTTTTTTGATTTGTGTATATAGCCTATGCTTGAAGGAACACTATGGAAAGTGCTGTTGTCAATTAAACATTCTAAAAGAATATTGAAAAAAAAAATT
>NW_024034744.1:0-5121 GCF_002237135.1 Teleopsis dalmanni | reverse complement strand
ATATGTTATGCAGTTTGCGAAAGAAGATTTGTTTTTTGTATGAAAAATATTTTTGTTAGTTTTGCAAAATCGTGCTACCCATTTTAAAAATTTGAATACCAAAATATTGTAATATATATGTGTTGCTCAAATATAATTTACACATTGTACCATTTTATCAATTTAAATAAATTAATATTAAATACGATAAAACTCAAAATATAACTATTAACAAATACCTCTAACAGAGTTAAAGGAATATATGATTATAGTTCAAAAGTAGTTTTTGTTAACTTTTTATTTGGTACTCAATTTAAAAAACCTTTTTATCAATTCATATTAGAAAAATATAAATAATTTGAAAAATTACCGTGCAACATTTTACACCTTTTTAATATTTTTAAATATATATTAAAAAGTATATCAAATGGTTGCAAGTGTTATGCAGTTTGAAAAAAAAGAAGATTTGTTTTTTGTATGCAAAATATTTTTGTTGATTTTGCAAAATCGTGCTACTCATTTTTTATATACCAAAATATTATAATATATATATGTTTCTCAAAATATACTCTACAACATTGTACCATTTTATCAAATTTTATAATTAATTAAATATTAATATTACCTATATACTCAAAATGTAACATTAACAAATACCTCTAACAGAGTTAAAGGAATATATGATTATGCTTCAAAAGTAGTTTTCGTTAACTTTTTATTTAGTACTCAATTTAAATAACCTTTTCATCAATTCATATTAGAAAAATATAAAAAATTTGAAAAATTAACGTGTAACATTGTACTACTTCTAAGTATTTTTATATATATATTGAAAATATGTGAAATGATTGCATTTTTTATGCAGTTGTCAAAAGAAGATTTGTTTTTGTATGCAAAATATTTTTGTTAAGTTTGCAAAATCCGTACTACCTATTTTTTATAATTTATATGCTAAAATATATGTTGATACATTCATATATATATATATGTATATATTTATAAATATATATATATTCATGCAATTTGCGAAAGAAAATTTGTTTTTTGTATGCAAAATATTTTTGTTAATTTTGCAAAATCGTGCTACTTATTTTTTATATACCAAAATATTCTAATATATATATGTTTCTCAAAACATACTCTACAACATTGTACCATTTTATCAAATTTTATAATTAATTAAATATTAATATTACCTATAAACTCAAAATATAACATTAACAAATACCTCTAACAGAGTTAAGGGAATATATGATTATAGTTCAAAAGTAGTTTTTGTTAACTTTTTATTTAGTACTCAATTTAAATAACCTTTTCATCAATTATATTAGAAAAATATAAAAAATATGAAAAATTAACTTGCATCATTGTACTACTTCTAAGTATTTTTATATATATATTGAAAATATATGAAATGATTGCATTTTTTATGCAGTTGTCAAAAGAAGATTTGTTTTTGTATGCAAAATATTTTTGTTAAGTTTGCAAAATCGTACTACCTATTTTTTATAATTAATATGCGAAAATATATGTTGATACATACATATATATATATATTTATAAATATATATATATTCATGCAGTTTGCGAAAGAAAATTTGTTTTTTGTATGCAAAATAATTTTGTTAATTTTGCAAAATCGTGCTACTCATGTTTTATATACCAAAATATACTAATATATATATGTTTCTCAAAATATACTCTACAACATTGTGCCATTTCATCAAATTTTATTATTAATTAAATATTAATATTACCTATAAACACAAAATGAAACATTAACAAATACCTCTAACAGAGTTAAAGGAATATATGATTATTCTTCAAAAGTAGTTTTTGTTAACTTTTTATTTGGTACTCAATTTAAATAACCTTTTCATCAATTCATATTAGAAAAATATAAAAAATTTGAAAAATTAACTTGCATCATTCTACTACTTCTAAGTATTTTTATATATAGATTGAAAATATATGAAATGATTGCATATTTTATGCAGTTGTCAAAAGAAGATTTGTTTTTGTATGCAAAATATTTTTGTTAAGTTTGCAAAATCGTACTACCTATTTTTTATAATTAATATGCGAAAATATATGTTGATACATACATATATATATATATATTTATAAATATATATATATTCATGCAGTTTGCGAAAGAAAATTTGTTTTTTGTATGCAAAATAATTTTGTTAATTTTGCAAAATCGTGCTACTCATGTTTTATATACCAAAATATACTAATATATATATGTTTCTCAAAATATACTCTACAACATTGTGCCATTTCATCAAACTTTATTATTAATTAAATATTAATATTACCTATAAACACAAAATATAACATTAACAAATACCTCTAACAGAGTTAAAGGAGTTTATGATTATGTTTCAAAAGTAGTTTTTGTTAACTTTTTATTTGGTACTTAATTTTAATAACCTTTTCATCAATTCATATTAGAAGTATAAATATATAAATAATTTGAAAAACTAACGTGCAACATTGTACTACTTCTAAGTATTTTTATATATAGATTGAAAATATATGAAATGATTGCATATTTTATGCAGTTGTCAAAAGAAGATTTGTTTTTGTATGCAAAATATTTTTGTTAAGTTTGCAAAATCGTACTACCTATTTTTTATAATTAATATGCGAAAATATATGTTGATACATACATATATATATATATATTTATAAATATATATATATTCATGCAGTTTGCGAAAGAAAATTTGTTTTTTGTATGCAAAATAATTTTGTTAATTTTGCAAAATCGTGCTACTCATGTTTTATATACCAAAATATACTAATATATATATGTTTCTCAAAATATACTCTACAACATTGTGCCATTTCATCAAATTTTATTATTAATTAAATATTAATATTACCTATAAACACAAAATATAACATTAACAAATACCTCTAACAGAGTTAAAGGAGTTTATGATTATGTTTCAAAAGTAGTTTTTGTTAACTTTTTATTTGGTACTTAATTTTAATAACCTTTTCATCAATTCATATTAGAAGTATAAATATATAAATAATTTGAAAAACTAACGTGCAACATTGTACTACTTCTAAGTATTTTTATATATATATTGAAAATATATGAAATGATTGCAATTTTTATGCAGTTTTCAAAAGAAGATTTGTTTTTGTATGCAAAATATTTTTGTTAAGTTTGCAGAATCGTATTACCTATTCTTTATAATTTATATACGAAAACATATGTTGTTACATACATATATATATACATATATTCATGCAGTTTGCGAAAGAAGATTTGTTTTTTGTATGCAAAATATGTATGTTAATTTTGCAAAGTCGTGCTTCTCATGTTTTATATACCAAAATATTCTTATATATACATGTTTTTCAAAATATACTCTACAATGTACCATTTCATCAAATTTTATTATTAATTAAATATTTATATTACCTATAAACACAAAATATAACATTAACAAATACCTCTAACAGAGTTAAACGAATTTACGATTATGCTTCAAAAGTAGTTTTTGTTAACTTTTTGTTTGGTACTCAATTTTAATAACCTTTTCAACAATTCATATTAGAAGTATAAATATATAAATAATTTGAAAAATTAACGTGCAACATTATACTACTTCTTAATATTTTTAAATATATATTGAAAAGTACATCAAATGGTTGTATGTGTTATGGAGTTTGCAAAAGAAGATTTGTTTTTTGTATGCAAAATATTTTTGTTGATTTTGCAAAATCGTGCTACTCATTTTTTATATACCAAAATATTCTAATATATACATGTTTCTCAAAATATACTCTACAACATTGTACCATTTCATCAGATATTATAATTAATTAAATATTAATATTACCTATAAACTCAAAATATAACATTAACAAATACCTCTAACAGAGTTAAACGAAATTACGATTATGCTTCAAAAGTAGTTTTTGTTAACTTTTTGTTTGGTACTCGATTTTAATAACCTTTTCAACAATTCATATTAGAAGTATAAACATATAAATATTTTGAAGAACTAACGTGCAACATTGTACTTCTTCTAAGTATTTTTGTATATATATTGAAAAATTATGAAATGATTGCAATTTTTATGCAGTTTTCAAAAGAAGATTTGTTTTTGTATGCAAAATATTTTTGTTAAGTTTGCAAAATCGTGCTACTCATGTTTTATATACCAAAATATTCTAATATATATATGTTTCTCAAAATATACTCTACAACATTGTACCATTTTATCAAATTTTATAATTAATTAAATATGAATATTACCTATAAACACAAAATATAACATTAACAAATACCTCTAACAGAGTTAAAGGAATATATGATTATAGTTCAAAAGTAGTTTTTGTTAACTTTTTATTTAGTACTCAATTTAAATAAGCTTTTCACCAATTCATATTAGAAAAATATAAAAAATTTGAAAAATTAACGTGCAACATTGTACTACTTCTAAGTATTTTTATATATATATTGAAAATATATGAAATGATTGCATATTTTATGCAGTTGTCAAAAGAAGATTTGTTTTTGTATGCAAAATATTTTTGTTAAGTTTGCAAAATCGTACTACCAATTTTTTATAATTAATATGCGAAAATATATGTTGATACATACATATATATATATATATTTATAAATATATATATATTCATGCAGTTTGCGAAAGAAAATTTGTTTTTTGTATGCAAAATAATTTTGTTAATTTTGCAAAATCGTGCTACTCATGTTTTATATACCAAAATATACTAATATATATATGTTTCTCAAAATATACTCTACAACATTGTGCCATTTCATCAAATTTTATTATTAATTAAATATTAATATTACCTATAAACACAAAATATAACATTAACAAATACCTCTAACAGAGTTAAAGGAGTTTATGATTATGTTTCAAAAGTAGTTTTTGTTAACTTTTTATTTGGTACTTAATTTTAATAACCTTTTGATCAATTCATATTAGAAGTATAAATATATAAATAATTTGAAAAACTAACGTGCAACATTGTACTTCTTCTAAGTATTTTTGTATATATATTGAAAAATTATGAAATGATTGCAATTTTTATGCAGTTTTCAAAAGAAGATTTGTTTTTGTATGCAAAATATTTTTGTTAAGTTTG
>NW_024034743.1:0-5121 GCF_002237135.1 Teleopsis dalmanni | reverse complement strand
AAACCAATTTTTATACTTTTTTAAATCTCGGGTATAAAATACCCGATATATAGGAGTATCAATAATTTCATTTTCAACTTACTAATTTAAAAATTTGTATTTATTTCTTTTTATTTTCTTTCATTGACTTCATATTATTTCTATTTTATTTTTGAAGTTACCAAATTACTAATTGCCACAAAAGCCGATCACATCTTTATTTTTCTTATACCACAGTTTCTTCTTTTTTTTGGGAGCGTTTCTAAAGCGGTTTATGTCAAATTTAAAATCTGTCATTTTCTATGAAAAGATTTTAATATAACAAATATTTTCAGCTTTTGGTTTAATAATGTAGTTTATATTATTAATGTTCATTGTATGCGTGTGATTTTTTCTTAATTTTCATTACTAATTTATGTGAAGTTGTAAAGTCATTTTCAGACTTACAGATTTTTATTTTGAATTTCATTCTACAAATAAAAAATAAATCTTATATTATAACAACGACAATTTCTTGTTAGAAAAGTTTTTAAAAATCATATATTATATTTATGTACTACAAAAATTTTAAGAATTAATAACTTTAACAAATTTTAGCCAAATATTTTAATTAATTTTAAGAATAAAATTTTATAATCTCACCATATACACATTTTTTGGTAATGATAATAAAAAGTATATTATATAAAATTTTAATAAAATAAATTATACACAATGAGGTTGCAATTATGATTTAAGAAACTATTATTAAATTTTGTTTTTAATAAAGTATTTTTATTATTGATTCTGCCAGTTTTTATTTTCTCTGTAGGTAATTTGTTCGTTAATAACCTAGACAAAATACAAAAATAGACAAAATTTGTTCATTAACCTAGACAAAATACAAAAAAATACAATACGAGCGCTAAATGAAATTTCCCAGTGGTTTAAGACCTGGAGAATAAAAGCATGTGAGTCCAAGTCTTCACAAATAACTTTTACAATGACAAGAAATATATGTACACCGGTACGGCTTAATGATGTTTTAATCTTCCAATCTACCCAAGCGAAATATTTAGGGATACAGTTTGACACAAAACTATTTTGGAAACATTACATTTTTACAAAAAGAAAAGCAATTAGCATCAGACTGCTACAGCTCTACTGGATACTGAACAAAAGCTACAAAGATATACTTTAAACAATCTGAACTTATGGCATTGAACTCTGGAGAACTGCTGCATCTTCAAATATAGAGATAGAATAATCTTAGAATAATCTCAAATGCTCCTAGATATATGACAAATGAATGTTATATCGCGATCTCAACATCCCCGTACTTAAGGATGTTATAAAAACCCAAGCCAGAAATCAGAAAACACATATGCAATATCATACTAACCATTTTATAAGTAGAATTATAGCAGAAAGAAGAACGTTCACACGTCTTCGCAAACAAACGTTCGCACACGGAACTTTAATCTGTGACCGACTTTAACAGACAAATGTGCTACTGAGCACAGTCCATTCACTTACTGTTAAATATTTTTTATTGTCTATTCTTAAGTGACAGATCGCAATAAAAGAAAATAGATTAAAAATCTACGTCCCATACCTATACAAAAGTCCCTGCCCGCCGGAATCTAGCAAACATAATTTTTATAAATACGTCTGTTTCAAGGTAGATCGCGTAAATTTTATTATTGTAGCGTTTCTGGAATCATTTTTTCTTTACGTGTAGGTCCAACAATTTCTTGTTGTACTTTTCAAAAGATAATTTTTTTAGCAAGAGCTGCAAATTGAGACTAAGTCCAATATAAATTTCCTCTATTTACATCTACTTAGTTTTTGTAAATATAGTTTCTTTCCACATAAGACTTTTATTTAAGTCTATCCTTATATGCTTCAGACTAAGTTCTTAAAATAATTGTTCATTGCATACCGTGTAGGTATGTGCACTCACTGTTCTAATTGAAGTAAGTTATATATAGTACCTGGGTTGAATCGGATGTTATAGTTAAAGGTTCCACCTCTTGAGTTACACATTAAGATTATTTAATATATTAAAAGTTTTGTTAAATATTATTACTAAAACTTAGATAGTAAATTATGTTTAATTGTATTGACTATGATTTAGGAAAGTATAATTTATTATGCTGTTATGTTGTTATGCTTAGACAACAAATTCGAATTTGTAGTTAACTTAAAACTTATAAATAAATAATCGAATAAATAAATAAATTTCTTTATTTCAACAACTTTTTATAATAGAACAATTCATCTGGATGGCATTAAGTCCTAAATAGAGTAAAATTTTCTTACTAATGTTCAATTGGTAGCGGAAATATTCATGTAATTATATCAAATATAGATTTTGAAAATTTATTCCATAAATTGGGTTATTTCAAGTACATTTACATAAACTAATTAAAAATTTTGAAAACAAAATAGTGAAGTTCGTATAGTTTTGAAATTTGTTGAAATTAAATTAAACCATAATCGAGAACACTTGTATCTAACATAATTTTGTATAAATTTATTTCAAAACTCAATTAAAGAGAAATGCAGTAAATAAAATTCCGCAAAAACGTAATCAATTCTTTGTTAAAATTAATTTTTCCTCTTTGATTGCAACTATTGACCTTCGGGCTAACCAAAAATTCATAAAATGTAAAAATATTTTTTAATAAATTAGCTTTGAATTAAAATTGATTTTCAGATGTTTTAAGTTGTATGACACGATTTATTTAATTTCAATTGAATGATTATCAATTCTATTTATTGGGTATTTCAAATGAAATGGAAAGTTGGATGATAAGCTATAACATATTAAAACTTTAACAAATTAGTACATCAAACTGCTGAGTATTATATCTGTCTCTAATTGTATATTCAATTAACATTATGATCTTAATGTAGATAAGATAGGGGCATTCACTTTGTCTTACAAAGTCTAAAGCACTAAATGCAACAAGGTTATAGTAAAATTGCAAGAGTGCGAGAACACCTCGGTTGTAAAATTGCAACATTAAAATGAAACAGATGTTTTTGCGGCATACCACATCCATATGAGTAACAGCAGTCAAAACAGCTGTTTGTTTTTCCAATTTGTTTCGTTGTAAGCACATATACGTGGGTTTAGGAATAGCAAGATTACAAGCCATTACACCAAACTTTGTGGATGTATTTTGTGTTGTTTAGTGCAAGTTCAATCTGTGCATTTCGTGCACCTTACAATGAGTTTGCAAGACAAAGTGAATACCACTATTGTTATTACATTCTGGATACTTTCTCAGCAATTTGGTAGATATGTTTGATTCAACGATTCATTGCGAATGGTTGAACTACAACGAGATTGCGAGTGGAACCTGACCTTTAATGACAAAACACTGCAGGAAGGGCCCCCGGTCGGTGTTGGAACCATTGTTACATTTATTGTCGAATGAAAATAATTAAGGATTGCTATAGATGACAGACACAGAACAATTTATTCAATTATTGAATTGAAGATGTATTTGATCAAATTTTCCTTCGACCTTTGGCTTCCCTTGTATTTACTTTTTCATATCAAACCCCTATTAGAATCCTTGATTGGAATAACGCGTTCTTTTCTGAATAATAGGGTGTATTAGTAATATGCTTCCAAAATTTCGATTTAATTATGATATAACAGATTTAATTTTTACCATGGACTATTCTTATGCATATATGATTTCTTTTATTGTAAATTTCAGTTATTGAGACGCGATAATATTAAGTTGGTTTTTTTCTTAATGTATTTCAAGAAAATTATATTATTTCTTTTATGATGTCTAATTAATAAACATATTTGCTTTATGTAACTATTAATGATCATGATGATGCTTTCAAATCCATAATTCTTCCGTTAATATTATATTAAAACTATTTAATATGGAAATGATTACTTCTGCAAACGTTCCGTATTTCGAGGCGTTTTCGCGTCCAATGCAGCATATTCCTCTTTGCATGTGTGCAGCTTTGGCATTGCAAATCGTGCACTCGACGCCAATGCCACGTCAGCTGCGGTCGCGGCTGGACTGCCTGGCTTTTTCCTGTCACTGTCGTGGATTTTGCTGGATGTACGGTTAGTTGCGGAATGAGTGCGGTGGTTGGGTTTCTATTTGAGTGGTGAAAAAGATGCAACCGGAGTCAGCGGCGCGAGAGGTATGAGCGGCGTTATTGGTACAGCTTGTGGTATGATTGGTGCTGTGGGCGACTCCGGCAAAACCGTCATCTCTTACCGTAGTTTTTAATTACTTTTAAATAATTTTTATGTTTTTTATTTTAAATAAATATTTTTTCCTTTAAAGTTTAAAATTTTTTACTGGACACTGCATAATCATTGAAAAAAGTGTATTTATTTTTTACTTTGTTTAACAACATTTTTTCTATTGTTTATGGTATTTATTTATTTATTTTTTCGTTTATGTGTAATATATTCCTTTTATCTGACGACAATATTTGTCTTTTTATCTTAATTACCTTTATTTATGTTTGTTGTTTGACTAATTATGCATACGTTTGTAGATAACTTTTTTTTTAATTTACGCAAATATTATTATATTGTTTACTAAATTTAAATATTTTTAGCAAATTTTATCAGCGACACCATGTACAATCAACGTATTCTGAGGCACTGCCTCTGTTATACTGTAAATGTTGAATTTTTTCTGCAAAGAATCAAAAAAAAAAATAATAATAATATATTTTTATACAATACATAGATACACTATATATATAATTGAAACATTATGTAATGTGAATTAATAACGTTATTGTTAAGTAACATTGCTAATGCGCAACTTTATTTCACTTAATTTTATTTCAGATAACTACTTTGCGAAGTATGCTCTACACAATTGCAACTCAACTTAAATTTTCTGATGTTGTGGCACAATGAAACCTAGGTGAATGTGGAATGAACTGAACAGCTGATGGAGCGGAGCACACTGCAACTTGCATTTACTGCACCGTATCTGAAATCCATCTGACAAACTTGCTTTTAATTTATTTTTAAACTCTGCATTGTCTTCATGCCCTCTTCAATGGATGCATTGCTGAACGTTCCGTTGGCCTAGTGAAAACAAGACAATTTCGCTTGCTGCACCTTCGCATTTTTTTGAAATTAAGTGTAATTGAAAC
>NW_024034742.1:0-5121 GCF_002237135.1 Teleopsis dalmanni | reverse complement strand
TTACTTCGCGACGGTGGTAACTACATTGGTTGAACGCTTGGGTCCCCGCGAATACAAATTTCTTGTAAGACCTTGGACTAGGCTGAGGACTACCCCGGGTAGGAAAAAAAAAATAGGTTCATTACAAGTGGCGCCCGAGCAGGGACCCGGAAACTAAGGTTCAACAAAATACGTCGAAGCACAGCTAGGTTATTTAGTTTCAGATATCACAAAACATCTTGTATCAGTTAATATGGGTCGCAGCTGGGTAAGAAATCTACGGAAAGAAGAGCTAGTCGCTTATTTAGACGAATTCGAACAAGATTCAACTGGTGTCGTCGATGAATTGCGCCGGCGATTTGCAAACTTTATTGCACAAGCTGACCACAAACCGCAGATAATAACACGATTAAAAGAACTTGAAGATAGACATAGCAGAGTGTCCGTAGGTGAAGTAGAAAACGATCACGCCGTGGAGGAAATACCATTGGCACCCCCAGAACGGACAACGGAGCGATGCCAAGATAATATTCCACAATTGACTCTTCCTTTACATCAGCAGCCGTACACGCAACATACGTTACACGTACCATACACACTACCTAGAACCATGCAAGCAACAGTCATCGATCAGGCTAGAAAATGGGCGGTCCGATTTGATGAGAGCGGCGATCCGTTAGCGTTTGTGGAGCGTGTGGAAGAGTTAGCAAGTGGATATGATCTTGCGAAAAATATGCTACCTCGTGCGATGCCAGAATTACTGAAAGGGCAGGCCTTAGTATGGTTCCGTCACAATAAAGGGGACTGGGACCACTGGGAGCAGTTTAAATCTGATTTTCTAGAATTTTTCCTACCTCATCGTTACTTCGAGCGTTTAGAAGACGAGTTAAGAAACCGAATGCAGAAACCTGGTGAATCATTTAAAACATACGTGTTGGAATTGCAAAAGTTGATGCAACATTTGAAAATGGACGATGGAGCAAAGCTTGAATGATTCTACCGAAACAGTTTGACAGAATACAGGATGCATATAAAGCGACGCGAGTTTAGTACGTTACGAGAGCTTATATTACTCGCTAACGACTATGAAGCAGTTCGAGATGCATGAAAGAGCAGAAAACCAAGGGAATCTTTTACCACACCAGAACGACGAGAAAAACCGATGGTACTTGCAGTAGTTGAACCAATAAACTTAGCTTCAGCTCGTTTCGATGTGGACGACAAGGACACCAAACGCGGGGATGTCAGAACCCTCGTATTCTATTCCGTCGGCAGTGTGGTAGACGCAATGTACGGACAATTGATTACTGCCGAAAAGTTCCGGGAAACTTCCAGCGGTCACGCCGTCCAGAAGCAAGGGGCGTGACCGAAATGCCAACACCGGCTCAGAACCATTCCTAATCGAAAATAATCATCTTCTTGTCAAAATACTCGTTCAGGATCAACAGATGACAGCCATGATTGATACAGGGGCCAGTAAATGTTGTATTCATCCGGGCATAGCAAAACGTTCATATGGCAAACACAACAACAGATTTGGTCGTACGTTTGGCAGATGGTTCACCGCGGCACATTAATACAATAATTCACACATCGCTACGAATCGGGGCCTGTGACTATGCAGTTGAACTATTAGTGTTAGAAGGAATGGTACATGATATGGTCTTGGGGATGGACTTCCTGATTTCTGCGTCAAGTATTTTCAAAATAGGAGAAAACACAGTTAAACTTGGTAGAACTACAAATGTGAAACGAGAGATGGTAATGCTGAACTCTACAGTAAGTGAATCGGAACACATAGATCAATTCCTAGCTCGAGAATTATCAAAGTTCGACACTCTTGAGGGATTGTCTAATATCACCACACATTCCATCACCATGAAAGATGACAAACCGATTAAGCAAAGATACTATCCTCGAAACCCGGTCATGCAACAAATATTGGACAAAGAAATCAATGAATTACTACAGAAAGGTTGTATCGAACGCTCTCATAGCCCTTATAGCTCACCGGTGGTATTAGTGAAGAAAAAGGATGGTAGTTGGCGACTTTGCATAGATTATCGTCAGGTAAATGCACACTCAATACCAGATGCCTACCCAATTCCTCGTATACAACACATTCTAGTTCAACTCAGAGACGCCAAATATATTAGCAGCCTTGATTTCAAGAACGGGTATTGGCAAATACCAATGGCTGAACAAAGTAAAGAATATACTGCGTTTACAGTACCTGGCTATTTCGTTGGCGCGTGATGCCTTTTGGACTGCACTCCGCTCCAGCAACATTTCAACGAGCGTTAGACACAGTGATTGGACCTGATATGGAGCCTTTTGCTTTTGCATATCTCGATGACATCATCATAATTGGTCATACACTGGAGGAACATATGGAAAATTTGCGAAAGGTATTTCAGCGACTAAGATGTGCAAAACTGAAAATCAACGTACAGAAATGTAAATTTTTCATGAAGGAAATAAAGTATCTTGGGCATTTGGTGACACCACATGGAATACACACTGATCCCGAAAAGAATGCAGCCATAAAAGAGTTACCTGTACCAAAAGACCTCAAGGAACTACGACGGTGTATTGGAATCGCCTCGTGGTATCGCCGTTTTGTACCACACTTTTCAAATACAATACAACCTCTTACGATGTTATTAAAGAAAGGTAAACGATGGCAATGGACGTCAGAGCAACAAGTGGCGTTCGATATGTTGAAAGAAAAATTAACGAGTGCCCCAACTTCAGGGCCAAACTACACTGGCTCTGGTGAATATACCTGATACGACGAAGGAAGATGGACTGTCTTGTTTATGGTTAACGAACTTGAGAAGAGCAATAACCGATAATCCAAGTAAATACCCCGACTATACTATCGAAAATGATCAGCTGTACCGTCGTATACCTAACTCTTATAGCAACGAGGGACATCCTTGCTGGAAACTGTGTGTACCTCAATCCATTCGGCCTCAAGTATTAAAAGAGTGTCACAATGATATCACGGCAGGGCACTTAGGTAGTCAGAAAACGATCCTTCGAGTTACATCGAGATACTTTTGGTCAGGAATGTATCGTGACATCAACTATTATGTGCGGAAGTGTGGTACATGTCAAAAATACAAGGTCAGTCAACAACCTAGTGCAGGGAAGATGTTAACAAGTTTACCAGAAGAGCCATGGGTAACAGTATGTGCAGATTTTATTGGGCCTTTACCACGTTTAGTTAAAGGAAATACGGTGGCGTTGGTATTTTTTGATAAGTTCTCTAAATGGGTGGAGATTATACCAATGAGAAACGCCACAATGGCCGGAGTTAAAAGAGCCTTTAGGGAAAACGTCATGGTGCGGTTTGGGATTCCAAAGATCTTGGTCACGGACAATGGAACTCAATTTACGAGCAAGATATTTCAAAAATTCTTAGTTGAATTGGGCATTCAACATCACCATACAGCCCCTTACACACCTCAGGAGAACCCGACCGAACGTGCCAATCGTACAATTAAAACGATGATCGCTCAAAACTCAATAGTTGATCACCGACACTGGGACGAGTGTTTACCCGAAATCACGTTAGCGATAAATTCCTCAATTTCGTCTTCAACAGGGTTCAGTCCGGCATATATTACGCAAGGTAGAGAACTACGAATGCCGAGTACATTATATGATGCGGTGACACCAGGACTGGGAAGAGTTACAGAATCTTCAGAGGACAAAGCGCAAAAGTTACTCGAAATATACGCTATTGCTAGTAGAAACATGGGAAAAGCCTCACAAGACCAGGCCAGATACTATAACCTCCGACGACGGGAATGGAAACCAGAACTCGGCACACTGGTACTTAATCGTTCACAACCACTATCTAATGCACTAGACGGCTTTAATGCAAAATTAGCCCCGAAATATTGTGGACCTTATGAAGTAATAGACTTTGTATCACCGGTCATAGTGAAGCTGCGTGAACTACATGCCGATAAAATAATTTCTGCCCACCTAAGTCGAATTAAACAGTATCATTGTTAATTTAAATTACTTTGTACCACTTACTTAATCTTGTTTATCTTTATAGTTGTCATCATTCTGAAAATTCGCTGTCATATGAGGTGAACGAGAGTCGTCTAGAAGACATCCTGCAGATCACGGCTCCTCCTGATTGGTGGGACATACTTCATACACCTCCACGAGTGACGAACAGCAGTGATTGCCCTCCAACGCCTCTCATTGCCAAGACAATTTTAAACCGTCAAGAAAATGACATCAAGGACTATCGCAAACGGAGCTGGCCGTTTATGTCAGCGAGATATCAAACACTCTACGAGACAAATAATACACAACTGGGATTATCCACCAACTCCTCCATCCGCTAAAGCCATTCTACAACAGCAAAACGCCCACGAGAACGCAGTCACATCAATGCATAATAGTGAAGCGGCCACAGATGAACTTCTGAATGAAGACCTTAGCCCGGAGAGGATATTACAGAAGCAGGGCTATGATTTAAAGAAATGGCCCAGAGGCAGGCGACATTGGTTCAAGGCGACTTGGGATGGCAAGACTCGACTGATTCGTATTGCCAGAAATGAAGATATCCGTATTGATATCCTCTCGTAAAGGAAGGAGAGAGTGTAACGATTAAAATTTTTTTAAATAAATTTTAATGTTACAACAACGCGAATTCCACTGCCGCCATCAACCGAATTTTTACAATTGGCAAACTGAAATTGCAATAAAATAAAAAAAGAAATTAAAATTGTGTATACTAACATATTGAAAGAATGCTATACTGCCCTTTTGAATATTAATTGGATTGAACTTTATGAATTAATTAAATTAATTTAAAGTAATTTTCGTAAATCTCACTAAAACACATTTTATAGAAAAAAGAAAATTCAAAACAAAAATAGCAAAAAATGAGAAATGTCATTTTTAATTTGTTTTGTGCATTTCGGTTGATCGCCAAAAGTTGGAGCAGATAATAGAAAAAAAGCTGCGAGTGCAGTTTAAAGCTTTGAGAAGTCTGAAAAGAAAAAAAAAAAACAACAGAACATCTGATAAGGGGAAATGTTGGGAGCATTGACCGAAAAATGGCTAGCGAAGAAATCTGATCGACGCAGTTAGACAAAAAGAGAATAAAAGGGG
>NW_024034740.1:0-5124 GCF_002237135.1 Teleopsis dalmanni | reverse complement strand
ATATGAATATGAATATGAATATGAATATGAATATGAATATGAATATGAATATGAATATGAATATGAATATGAATATGAATATGAATATTGTTATGAATATGAATATGAATATGAATATGAATATGAATATGAATATGAATATGAATATGAATATGAATATGAATATGAATATGAATATGATTATGAATATGATTATGAATATGAATATGAATATGAATATGAATATGAATATGAATATGAATATGAATATGATTATAGAAGAATATGAATATGAGAAAACGAATATGAATATGTGAATATGAACATGAGAATATGAATATGAAAATATGAATATGAATATAAATAAGAGAATATGACTATAAGAATATAAACATGAATATTAATATGAGAATATAAATATGAGAAAACGAATATGAATATGTGAATATGAACATGAGAATATTAATATGAAAATATGAATATGAATATAAATAAGATAATATGAATATGAGAATATGAATATAAGAATATAAATATGAATATTAATATGAGAATATAAATATGAGAAAACGAATATGAATATGTGAATATGAACATGAGAATATGAATATGAAAATATGAATATGAAAATATGAATATGAGAATATGAATATGATAATATGAATATGAATATTAATAAGAGAATATGAATATGAGAATATGAATATTAATATGAAAATATGAATATGAGAAAACGAATATGAATATGTGAATATGAACATGAGATTATTAATATGAAAATATGAATATGAATATAAATAAGAGAATATGAATATGAGAATATGAATATAAGAATATAAATATGAATATTAATATGAGAATATAAATATGAGAAAACGAATATGAATATGTGAATATGAACATGAGAATATTAATATGAAAATATGAATATGAATATAAATAAGATAATATGAATATGAGAATATGAATATAAGAATATGAATATGAATATTAATAGAAGAATATGAATATGAGAAAACGAATATGAATATGTGAATATGAACATGAGAATATGAATATGAAAATATGAATATGAATATAAATAAGAGAATATGACTATAAGAATATAAACATGAATATTAATATGAGAATATAAATATGAGAAAACGAATATGAATATGTGAATATGAACATGAGAATATTAATATGAAAATATGAATATGAATATAAATAAGATAATATGAATATGAGAATATGAATATAAGAATATAAATATGAATATTAATATGAGAATATAAATATGAGAAAACGAATATGAATATGTGAATATGAACATGAGAATATGAATATGAAAATATGAATATGAAAATATGAATATGAGAATATGAATATGATAATATGAATATGAATATTAATAAGAGAATATGAATATGAGAATATGAATATTAATATGAAAATATGAATATGAGAAAACGAATATGAATATGTGAATATGAACATGAGATTATTAATATGAAAATATGAATATGAATATAAATAAGAGAATATGAATATGAGAATATGAATATAAGAATATAAATATGAATATTAATATGAGAATATAAATATGAGAAAACGAATATGAATATGTGAATATGAACATGAGAATATTAATATGAAAATATGAATATGAATATAAATAAGATAATATGAATATGAGAATATGAATATAAGAATATGAATATGAATATTAATAGAAGAATATGAATATGAGAAAACGAATATGAATATGTGAATATGAACATGAGAATATGAATATGAAAATATGAATATGAATATAAATAAGAGAATATGACTATAAGAATATAAACATGAATATTAATATGAGAATATAAATATGAGAAAACGAATATGAATATGTGAATATGAACATGAGAATATTAATATGAAAATATGAATATGGGAGTATATGAATATGAATATGAATATGAATATGAATATGAATATGAATATGAATATGAATATGAATATGAATATGAATATGGAATATGAATATGAATATGAATATGAATATGAATATGAATATAAATATGAATATGAATATGAATATGAATATGAATTGTAAGGATGGAAATTTTGCACAAATTTCCAACCTACATATTATGACTTTATTGTTACTGGTGAATCATCTGTAAGAAATAAAGTGCATTAAAATTAACATTTATTTATTATATAAATACTTACCTGGAATCACTCCCCAGCACACTCGTCTACAGCAAACTTTAATAGTTGGATGTTTCTATAAATGAATTTATTAAATATAATTATCATTTAGAAAATTGGAAAACAATTATAAATACCTTTGCACTACCACTTTACGCACATCACTTGGAGTTATTTAAACTAAAAGGGGAACTTCGTTTATATAAATAATTTTATTAAATTAATTATTATTACTCCGATATTACTTATTAATTAATTTTACTTATATGAATAAATTATATTCAATTTAAAAAACAAAAACGCGCACATGTACAAAGTAAAAATGTAAACAAACATTAGTAAACGTCAAAACGTCAGAATGCAATTCGCTGCAAAAAGATGCACAAGGAAGCTTTTGTGCAAAAGTGTTAAAGTGCATTAAGTTCAACTAAGATCAACTCAAAGCTTTGTTACTTTACACAAAAAGTTCAAGAGGATGCGTATAAAAGACAGCGCAATTTTCTAAGAATTGGGTGTGTCTAGTATGATCACTCGGTGGCATTGCATGTCAACATATAAAAATAAATAAATATAAAAAAAATTGTCTGACACAGTGGCGGTTTTAAGCCTAGTGTATAATCTATTTAAAATATATATATAATTGTTTAGTGCATGGGCGGTTTTAAGTCCAGGCGCGGAGACACTTTATATATATATTCAATATAACAAGACATATATACATTCACCAACCCCGTTTCGTCCAGTAGGTACTCATCGAGCAGAATAATCACCGAAATTATACTAAGGTACAACCACGAAACCGGATCAGCCACCACTGTGAACTCTACAGGGATAGCTTCCAAATACAGCTGGTCACAAGGAAACATCTCGAGTCATATCTAATTAAATTAAACCAATCTCTTTGAAATACGACTAAGGAAATACATTCAGAATTTGCATGCGTTTAAAATCTCAAGTTATTGAAATACGATTGAAGAAATAATTATCTATATAAAGCTATCCTATATAAATCATTGAAAATTTTACAAATTGTTAATCGCAAAGTTTATCTAGTTACGTTTAATCAAATTCTTTTATTTATTACATATTATTTTAATGAACTATTAATATTTTAAATAAATCTATATTGAAAATTTAACCGCCGTACTTTTATTTTGAGAAGTCCCGTCTCCGCGAATATAAATTTATTGTAGCGACCCCCTGGAAAAGACTGAGGATACCCCAGCATAAATTATAACGAAACGGGAAAATCCGTGTCGTTACAGAATATGAATATGAATATGAATATGAATATGAATATGAATATGGATATGAATATGAATATGAATATGAATATGAATATGAATATATATGGATATGAATATGAATATGAATATGAATATGAATATGAATATGAATATGAATATGAATATGAATATGAATATGAATATGAATATGAATATGAATATGAATATGAATATGAATATGAATATGAATATGAATATGAATATGAATATGAATATGAATATGAATATGAATATGAATATGAATATGAATATGAATATGAATATGAATATGAATATGAATATGAATATGAATATGAATATGAATATGAATATGAATATGAATATGAATATGAATATGAATATGAATATGAATATGAATATGAATATGAATATGAATATGAATATGAATATGAATATGAATATGAATATGAATATGAATATGAATATGAATATGAATATGAATATGAATATGAATATGAATATAAGAATATGAATATGAATATTAATATGAGAATATGAATATGAGAAAACGAATATGAATATGTGAATATGAACATGAGAATATGAATATGAAAATATGAATATGAAAATATGAATATGAGAATATGAATATGATAATATGAATATGAATATTAATAAGAGAATATGAATACGAGAATATGAATATTAATATGAAAATATGAATATGAGAAAACGAATATGAATATGTGAATATGAACATGAGATTATTAATATGAAAATATGAATATGAATATAAATAAGAGAATATGAATATGAGAATATGAATATAAGAATATAAATATGAATATTAATATGAGAATATAAATATGAGAAAACGAATATGAATATGTGAATATGAACATGAGAATATTAATATGAAAATATGAATATGAATATAAATAAGATAATATGAATATGAGAATATGAATATAAGAATATGAATATGAATATTAATAGAAGAATATGAATATGAGAAAACGAATATGAATATGTGAATATGAACATGAGAATATGAATATGAAAATATGAATATGAATATAAATAAGAGAATATGACTATAAGAATATAAACATGAATATTAATATGAGAATATAAATATGAGAAAACGAATATGAATATGTGAATATGAACATGAGAATATTAATATGAAAATATGAATATGGGAGTATATGAATATGAATATGAATATGAATATGAATATGAATATGAATATGAATATGAATATGAATATGAATATGAATATGGATATGAATATGAATATGAATATGAATATGAATATGAATATGGATATGGATATGAATATGAATATGAATATGAATATGAATATGAATATGAATATGAATATGAATATGAATATGAATATGAATATGAATATGAATCTGAATATGAATATGAATCTGAATATGAATATGAATATGAATATGAATATGAATATGAATATGAATATGAATATGAATATGAATATGAATATGAATATGACTATGAATATGACTATGAATATGAATATGAATATGAATATGAATATGAATATGAATATGAATATGAATATGAATATGAATATGAATATGAATATGAATATGAATATGAATATGAATATGAATATGACTATGAATATGAATATGACTATGAATATGAATAATATGAATACGAATATGAAAATGTGAATATGAAAATATGAATATGAAAATATGAATATGAT
>NW_024034739.1:0-5125 GCF_002237135.1 Teleopsis dalmanni | reverse complement strand
AAAAAATTTACAACACTTTTTCAATGTTTCAACAAAACTTTATAGACAATGTACGATAATTACGCGTACTCGTTCTCGTATTCGTACAACAGAAATTATTTTCAAATAATTCCTTATGCAAATCATGCAAAATTGTTATATTATTCTGTTTAATGAATTATTATTATTTAGACAAATTGAATTAATTGCTGCAAGTTAATTGCTAGACTCATTAAATTTGATTTACCAATATATGAATAAGCTACAATTCAGTTTGAGCAATGAAGCGTAAACGAAACATTGGACCACTAATTTTAAACAGCAAAAAACACAAGCGCAAAAAAAGATTTAATGAAATAAGTGTTATTTAACACTTACTTTGTGCTCAATGGTCGTTTGTAGATTCTTATCCAAATGCACCTTTATATATAATTTGGGTGCCATCCAATTTGGCACGAATACGTTTGCCTACGATCTCTGCTGAAAACACTAAATCTTCTAAAATAAAATACACAGCAGTTAAACTACGCGAACGGATTATTGCACCGTCTTGTTTTTACGAAAACTTTGTAGTTACTCGTTCACTATCTAAGTCTTTACGGTGCTGATATAACTCTTCCTCTTCAAGTGGTCCTTGCAAACCCTTATGAAATATTTTTCTCATCCACCAGAAACTCCATCTCGAAAATATATTACCGGTTGAGTAGGGATTCTTTGGGCGTTCAATTTTTCTTCTAGTCCGATTCATGTTAAATTTCTTTATTTACAGTTACGTTTGGTTATGATAAACCAAAAATGTAGTAATAAATTCGTAGTTCAAGAAATGAAGATAACCGACACGAGCACCACTCAATATGGTGAATGCAACAAAAATTTTTTAAATCGTGAATAACAGTAAATAGCAATGCAAAAAATTTACAACACTTTTTCAATGTTACAACAAAACTTTATAGACAATGTACGGTAATTACGCGTACTCGTTCTCGTATTCGTACAACAGAAATTATTTTCAAATAATTACCTTATGCAAATCATGCAAAATTGTTATATTATTCTGTTTAATGAATTATTATTATTTAGTCATATTGAATTAATTGCTGCAAGTTAATTGCTAGACTCATTAAATTTGATGAATGTTACCAATATATGAATGAGCTACAATTCAGTTTGAGCAATGAAGCGTAAACGAAACATTGGACCACTAATTTTAAACAGCAAAAACCACAAGTGCAAAAAAAGATTTAATGAAATAAGTGTTATTTAACACTTACTTTGTGCTCAATGGTCGTTTGTAGATTCTTATCCAAATGCACCTTTATATATAATTTGGGTGCCATCCAATTTGGCACGAATACGTTTGCCTACGATCTCTGCTGAAAACACTAAATCTTCTAAAATAAAATACACAGCAGTTAAACTACGCGAACGGATTATTGCACCGTCTTGTTTTTACGAAAACTTTGTAGTTACTCGTTCACTATCTAAGTCTTTACGGTGCTGATATAACTCTTCCTCTTCAAGTGGTCCTTGCAAACCCTTATGAAATATATTTCTCATCCACCAGAAACTCCATCTCGAAAATATATTAGCGGTTGAGTAGGGATTCTTTGGGCGTTCAATTTTTCTTCTAGTCCGATTGATGTTAAATTTCTTTATTTACAGTTACGTTTGATTATGATAAACCAAAAATGTAGTAATAAATTCGAAGTTCAAGAAATGAAGATAACCGACACGAGCACCACTCAAATATGGTAAATGCAACAAAAATTTCTTAAATCGTGAATAACAGTAAATAACAATGCAAAAAATTTACAATATTTTTTCAATGTTACAACAAAACTTTATAGACAATGTACGGTAATTATGCGTACTCGTTCTCGTATTCGTACAACAGAAATTATTTTCAAATAATTCCTTATCCTTATGCAAATCATGCAAAATTGTTATATTATTCTGTTTAATGAATTATTATTATTAAGACATATTGAATTAATTGCTGCAAGTTAATTGCTACACTCATTAAATTTGATGAATGTTACCAATATATGAATAAGCTACAATTCAGTTTGAGCAATGAAGCGTAAACGAAACATTGGACCACTAATTTTAAACAGCAAAAAACACAAGCGCAAAAAAAGATTTAATGAAATAAGTGTTATTTAACACTTACTTTGTGCTCAATGGTCGTTTGTAGATTCTTATCCAAATGCACCTTTATATATAATTTGGGTGCCATCCAATTTGGCACGAATACGTTTGCCTACGATCTCTGCTGGAAACACTAAATCTTCTAAAATAAAATACACAGCAGTTAAACTACGCGAACGGATTATTGCACAGTCTTGTTTTTACGAAAACTTTGTAGTTACTCGTTCACTATCTAAGTCTTTACGGTGCTGATATAAGTCTTCCTCTTCAAGTGGTCCTTGCAAACCCTTATGAAATATTTTTTTCATCCACCAGAAACTCCATCTCGAAAATATATTAGCGGTTGAGTAGGGATTCTTTGGGCGTTCAATTTTTCTTCTAGTCCGATTCATGTTAAATTTCTTTATTTACAGTTACGTTTGATTATGATAAACCAAAAATGTAGTAATAAATTCGAAGTTCAAGAAATGAAGATAACCGACACGAGCACCACTCAATATGGTAAATGCAACAAAAATTTTTTAAATCGTGAATAACAGTAAATAGCAATGCAAAAAATTTACAATATTTTTTCAATGTTACAACAAAACTTTATAGACAATGTACGGTAATTATGCGTACTCGTTCTCGTATTCGTACAACAGAAATTATTTTCAAATAATTCCTTATCCTTATGCAAATCATGCAAAATTGTTATATTATTCTGTTTAATGAATTATTATTATTAAGACATATTGAATTAATTGCTGCAAGTTAATTGCTACACTCATTAAATTTGATGAATGTTACCAATATATGAATAAGCTACAATTCAGTTTGAGCAATGAAGCGTAAACGAAACATTGGACCACTAATTTTAAACAGCAAAAAACACAAGTGCAAAAAAAGATTTAATGAAATAAGTGTTATTTAACACTTACTTTGTGCTCAATGGTCGTTTGTAGATTCTTATCCAAATGCACCTTTATATATAATTTGGGTGCCATCCAATTTGGCACGAATACGTTTGCCTACGATCTCTGCTGGAAACACTAAATCTTCTAAAATAAAATACACAGCAGTTAAACTACGCGAACGGATTATTGCACCGTCTTGTTTTTACGAAAACTTTGTAGTTACTCGTTCACTATCTAAGTCTTTACGGTGCTGATATAACTCTTCCTCTTCAAGTGGTCCTTGCAAACCCTTATGAAATATTTTTCTCATCCACCAGAAACTCCATCTCGAAAATATATTAGCGGTTGAGTAGGGATTCTTTGGGCGTTCAATTTTTCTTCTAGTCCGATTCATGTTAAATTTCTTTATTTACAGTTACGTTTGGTTATGATAAACCAAAAATGTAGTAATAAATTCGAAGTTCAAGAAATGAAGATAACCGACACGAGCACCACTCAATATGGTAAATGCAACAAAAATTTTTTAAATCGTGAATAACAGTAAATAGCAATGCAAAAAATTTACAATATTTTTTCAATGTTACAACAAAACTTTATAGACAATGTACGGTAAATTATGCGTACTCGTTCTCGTATTCGTACAACAGAAATTATTTTCAAATAATTCCTTATCCTTATGCAAATCATGCAAAATTGTTATATTATTCTGTTTAATGAATTATTATTATTAAGACATATTGAATTAATTGCTGCAAGTTAATTGCTACACTCATTAAATTTGATGAATGTTACCAATATATGAATAAGCTACAATTCAGTTTGAGCAATGAAGCGTAAACGAAACATTGGACCACTAATTTTAAACAGCAAAAAACACAAGTGCAAAAAAAGATTTAATGAAATAAGTGTTATTTAACACTTACTTTGTGCTCAATGGTCGTTTGTAGATTCTTATCCAAATGCACCTTTATAATTTGGGTGCCATCAAATTTGGCACGAATACGTTTGCCTACGATCTCTGCTGGAAACACTAAATCTTCTAAAATAAAATACACAGCAGTTAAACTACGCGAACGGATTATTGCACCGTCTTGTTTTTACGAAAACTTTGTAGTTACTCGTTCACTATCTAAGTCTTTACGGTGCTGATATAACTCTTCCTCTTCAAGTGGTCCTTGCAAACCCTTATGAAATATTTTTCTCATCCACCAGAAACTCCATCTCGAAAATATATTACCGGTTGAGTAGGGATTCTTTGGGCGTTCAATTTTTCTTCTAGTCCGATTCATGTTAAATTTCTTTATTTACAGTTACGTTTGGTTATGATAAACCAAAAATGTAGTAATAAATTCGAAGTTCAAGAAATGAAGATAACCGACACGAGCACCACTCAATATGGTGAATGCAACAAAAATTTTTTAAATCGTGAATAACAGTAAATAGCAATGCAAAAAATTTACAATATTTTTTCAATGTTACAACAAAACTTTATAGACAATGTACGGTAATTATGCGTACTCGTTCTCGTATTCGTACAACAGAAATTATTTTCAAATAATTCCTTATCCTTATGCAAATCATGCAAAATTGTTATATTATTCTGTTTAATGAATTATTATTATTTAGACATATTGAATTAATTGCTGCAAGTTAATTGCTACACTCATTAAATTTGATGAATGTTACCAATATATGAATGAGCTACAATTCAGTTTGAGCAATGAAGCGTAAACGAAACATTGGACCACTAATTTTAAACAGCAAAAAACACAAGTGCAAAAAAAGATTTAATGAAATAAGTGTTATTTAACACTTACTTTGTGCTCAATGGTCGTTTGTAGATTCTTATCCAAATGCACCTTTATAATTTGGGTGCCATCCAATTTGGCACAAATACAATTGCCTACGATCTCTGCTGGAAACACTAAATCTTCTAAAGTAAAATACACAGCAGTTAAACTACGCGAACGGATTATTGCACCGTCTTGTTTTTACGAAAACTTTGTAGTTACTCGTTCACTATCTAAGTCTTTACGGTGCTGATATAAGTCTTCCTCTTCAAGTGGTCCTTGCAAACCTTTATGAAATATTTTTCTCATCCA
>NW_024034738.1:0-5126 GCF_002237135.1 Teleopsis dalmanni | reverse complement strand
ACGAGAAATCTTGTACAATGTGCTTGTTGAAATATGCTATTGTTAAAGCGTATCCATTACATTATACTCTCCTCATAACAAATTCTGTACATGGTGTTTGTCGAAAAAGGACATCGTTGAAGCATTATTGTAATAGCATAGTTAGTACCGCAATAACGTAACTGCATATATATTCGAATTCGAAAGATAAATCTGCCAATGTAATCTATGCTATAAGATCAATGCTTCACCAGTATAGGAAATTAATATTAGATTCTTCCTCCGCCTCATGGTAAATTCTGTATAACCTGCTTATCGCATCTTATGCTTCAAGTTAGTTCATAACTAACAGTACACAGTACAGGACTTATAAATTAAATTAAGCACACCAATTGCAGGTTTGTTCAAGTCCGAAGAGATCCATCCTCTTAATGCAATCTAAGCCATAAGATGAGTATTGCCTTAGCATAAAAAAATGTTTGAAATTATTCTTAAGGAAAGAATTAATTATGCAGTGATATACTTTCTGATTAAATTACAACTTATATTAATGCTAGTTGAATTGATTTTATATTTGTTTTTCAAACAGTCTAAAAATTAATTAGTCAATGGTATTGGGTAATGTGAAAATTGAACTTAAGATTCCACAAATTCCACAAATTATAGATTGAATTTGATCTTCAACAATTTTTTTTGTTGTCTTAACGTCTTTTGCTAGAGAAAAGTGCTGTACTACGAAATTAAATTTGGCGTCTATGGTCATCCAAATATGTTGCGTTAAGATACTTTGTTAAGTGCACTCCAAAACTTTCTAATGTGTTATAGAGCGTGTATCCTCAGATAAGGGATATGGGAACGCTTTCCAGGTGTGAGGAGAAGAAGAGAATTAAATACCGACAACGAATCACATAAACCGAGAAAGGAAAATTACGTTCACAAATTAAACATCTAGCCTATATTCATTTATCTGGTGTGACTATAAATGTGCTTGTGATTTGTAGGGACCCGTACTTTATATAAATGTGAATATCTAGAGTCTCTGAACTTATATACCATTGATCGATATACTTTGATGATAGTCAAATATAGAAGAAACAGAAATAGGAAAGGAAATATTATCTTAAGGGGGATGCGGCAGAGAGCACAATGATGTTAAAGATACCAAATCGTTTTGTAGCAATCACTACGAATGGAAGCAACATCGACCTAAAACTGAAAATACTTGAAGTGATATGCAAGTATCTAGAATGTTTAGTATTAAGACGATTTAAATATATGACACGATGCCTTGGTTCGAGAAACGACAAGAATTAATTGAGAGGTGACGCCGAGACTCTTTATTCATATTTTTGCACATTTAAGACAAACGTCATGGATAAAAACCATATTTTGGAATTATTTAATATGAAATTGTAATGTTTCTATGTATAGAATATAAATGAGAATATTTTTAATAACGATAAAGTCATTTTTAATATAAATAGTATAACGTTAGTATCCTTAGTATAATATTTAATTATGAATATCCATCATTTATAACGTATAACGTTAGTATCCTTAGTATAATATTTAATTATGAATATCCATCATTTATAGATGCAAGAAATATATTATTTCGAAAATAATTATTTACGAATAATTAAATACAAGAATTATTTCCAAGACCACTGATGATGGGTATTTGGCAATACTCGAAACAGCTATATCCTCAGCCAAAAATACAATTAATTAAAATAATATAAAAAATAAAAATTTTTGTTGTATTTCACTACTGTTCGAAAAAACCTCTTTATAAAATATTTTATTCAAATCATAAATTTATTAATTAAATTAATTAATTTAATTTAAATTATGTTTAATATTTTAAGTAATAAATCAGTTCAATTCACATATCTCTTTGTATGATTTGCGTATTTGTAAATAAAGATCATGCTCTTATATTAAGCGTAATTAGGTCAATAAGACTCTTGATTAATTTCGGAATAAATTTACCCTCATAATCCACTAAATGGTGGATGAGAGAGTTTGTATTGTTTTATTTTAACACATAAAACTATAATACATGGTCTTAAGTATAATAAAAATTTTATGTACGAGTATGTGTAGTAAATACAATATAGATAAAATGATATGAATAAATGGAAATATTGCAAGGTTTGGAAATATTCGTTAGTGTACACAAGTTTAGTACACCTAAAGGCGTCAGGAAAATTTGTGATAAAATAAGCACATAAAAAGACACTGAGAGAAGTGGGTTGGATTTTGTCTATAGACAAATATTTTTATATGTCTATAAACACAAACTTATTTCTAACATTAGCAATAATACAAAAGTATATTTGTTGCCTAAATTTACAAATAAAGTTGTACTAAACACAATTTTTAGAAGAAATATTACAATGGATGTACGGCTAATAGGGGTAAAAAAAGTTAGAAGTTAATTCAGAGTTAAACAGTTAGAATTATTTTAAAGAAATCTGCAATATATAAATATAAGTTTTGAATTAAATAACTTTTATTTAATGTACTGACAAAACGTGTCGACAGTGTTCGAAATATACCGAGACTTTTGAGTTCTGATACTGATAAAAATTTATACAATGGGAAGGTTATGGGAAACCTTTATCGAAATATATCGAGACTTTTGAGTTCTGACATTGATAAAAATTTATTAATTAAGGTTGGGGGATATATTTTATTATGTTAGATGATGATAATTTTCATAGGCTATTTACAGAAAGGAAAAACCATAACATCAGACTACTATTGCATATCATTGGATCGACTGAAAGAGGAAATCAAGAAAAAAAGAGTACATTTGCCGAAGAAAAAAATTTTGTTTTTACAAGATAACACACCCGCTCAAATGTCAATGAAAATCATGGTAAAATGAAATGAATTACGATACGCATTACTTCCTCACCCACCGTATTCTACAGTTTTGGCCCTCCGTGCCTATTAATTGTTTTCGAACTTGAAAATATGGCTTCAGAGAAAAAGACTTGCATCAAATCATGAAGTGGAATAGGAATCTGAGGTGATTTAGGAGGACTTGATAAATCAAGAAATGTTGAAAGATCGTTGGGCTCGGTGTGTCGAGCTAAAATGGAACTATATTGAAGTGTGAAATACAATTTTCCGCGTATTTATCAATTAACCTATTGTATCTTAAACTTTCTTGCAAGGACTGTGGTGAAACATTGAAAAATCGATAATTATGGACAGGGAAAAGATATCTGCTGACCTACGATTTTCATCAACTAACCAAATATCTGCCAAATTTAATTTAAAAATCTTATACGTCTTTTTTGTTAGATAACAAATTGAAAAAGACGCACATAGTGCAATAGTTTTTAACAATAGATAAATGATAATATCACTTAGCTATCTCTAGATCAAATTAAAAGCCTTAAAGACCAAAGTATCAAAGATGGACTACTTTAAAATGACTATAAAAAATATTAAAGATTAATTATATACGTAAATATTGTGATACAGAAATCATACTCTCATCCAAAAAGCAACTGTATTAAATGATATATATTGGCATTTTTCAAATTTAAAGCACTACTATATAACACTTGAACCATATAACAAAAGTTTTTTTTCTTTTATAAATCTATAAGTAAAAAACATATTAGAAAGAACAAGAGTAAAATATATAAAAAGCTTTAAGAGAAAGAACTGTCTTGATTAATATACTAGAACAAGTGCTGAGAAGAAAGTAGCGTTTATCAGATCAAAACAAAATTGCAATAGAGACTACTACAAGATAATAGAAATATTGCAGAAGAGCCTATAGAGTGAGTTGCAGCTAATTGGAGGCAGATAGTCTAAGTCTAAGCATATAACAAAGAACAAACAAATAGCCGTGCGAAAATTACAAACCTGTTAGCCGCATTCAATATTTAGACATGCTTTTACATCAATAAGGCCCGGTACTTCAATATTGTGATCTCAAAAGACAAATTAACAGCCTTGCAGATATTTAAGGTCACGAAATTCAAACACGTCTATTGTATATAAATCCCATTGAGTTCAGTGAACTATTAGACTTGCCCTGAATTTATTTATATTTTTTTTTTTTATTATTTCTATTTATTTCTATTTAACCTCTAGGTTATCGCAGAGGAAAATAAAGAGAGAAACATAAGAGCTTTTGATCAATACGCGATTTTTTTTATCCCCCCGGAAAATATCTAAAAACAAAACAGTTTATAACAAAACTAAAGTGTTAATTTATTTGATATTGTTTATACCTAATGTGATTTAAAGTGTGGTGTTAATGTGCAGTGTAAACTTGGCCAATTAAGTAAATTAAAGTAATTATATTAGAACTATGATAATCAATTTATTCTTAATTTTATAAAAATACGGCCCACAAATTATTGCACTCGACCAGCTGATAGAGACAGCATAAAAAATAGACTAAATTTAGTTTTCGTTTGATCAACTGACAGAGACAAAAATAAAAGTGAGAGTCTATAAACAAATAAAAAATAGCTTTCACTAGCTATCACCAGAGTTGCCAAATATAAATTATACGAAAATGATATAATCCATGCAATTTGCGTAAACGTGTCTTTCACGGGATTTTTTTAAATAAGTTAATTAGTTAATATCATTAAGTGTAATAAAGTTAGTTATTAGTGCTTCTCAGGGAGTATGAGTAATTATTTGCAAATAATTCTATCTGCAATATCTTATTAAAAAAATAATAAAATGTCACATAAATTATTTTGACAGAGTACAAAATGAGTTAGTGAAAGTGAAAAAATGGATAAAATAAAAGAAAATCTCAATAAACGAGTATATCCTTCAAAATGATGAATACTTAATATTTAAAATATAAATATAATGGAAGTATAAGCACTGAAACGGTAATAGCGGTCGTCAACCGGAATCAAAATGAAATCCGTAAGAATCCGGACATAAGAATCTATAGCCAAGTTTTGATATAGAGAAAATAATAAATTGGTTGCACATATTAATAAAGAGAATCATGGCCCTCATTGTAGTATAAAATTTTTGAGGTCTGAAAAAATATGACCTTTTCTAGTGAAGTTAATTCTATTGACTTGTCTGGAACAAAACATCAATTCTTTGAATTAATTTTACAGCCAAATCCACTAATGAAATAAGAGTAA
>NW_024034737.1:0-5131 GCF_002237135.1 Teleopsis dalmanni | reverse complement strand
TATAATTTGGGTGCCATCCAATTTGGCACGAATACGTTTGCCTACGATCTCTGCTGAAAACACTAAATCTTCTAAAATAAAATACACAGCAGTTAAACTACGCGAACGGATTATTGCACCGTCTTGTTTTTACGAAAACTTTGTAGTTACTCGTTCACTATCTAAGTCTTTACGGTGCTGATATAACTCTTCCTCTTCAAGTGGTCCTTGCAAACCCTTATGAAATATATTTCTCATCCACCAGAAACTCCATCTCGAAAATATATTAGCGGTTGAGTAGGGATTCTTTGGGCGTTCAATTTTTCTTCTAGTCCGATTGATGTTAAATTTCTTTATTTACAGTTACGTTTGATTATGATAAACCAAAAATGTAGTAATAAATTCGAAGTTCAAGAAATGAAGATAACCGACACGAGCACCACTCAAATATGGTAAATGCAACAAAAATTTTTTAAATCGTGAATAACAGTAAATAGCAATGCAAAAAATTTACAATATTTTTTCAATGTTACAACAAATCTTTATAGACAATGTACGGTAATTATGCGTACTCGTTCTCGTATTCGTACAACAGAAATTATTTTCAAATAATTCCTTATCCTTATGCAAATCATGCAAAATTGTTATATTATTCTGTTTAATGAATTATTATTATTAAGACATATTGAATTAATTGCTGCAAGTTAATTGCTACACTCATTAAATTTGATGAATGTTACCAATATATGAATAAGCTACAATTCAGTTTGAGCAATGAAGCGTAAACGAAACATTGGACCACTAATTTTAAACAGCAAAAAACACAAGCGCAAAAAAAGATTTAATGAAATAAGTGTTATTTAACACTTACTTTGTGCTCAATGGTCGTTTGTAGATTCTTATCCAAATGCACCTTTATATATAATTTGGGTGCCATCCAATTTGGCACGAATACGTTTGCCTACGATCTCTGCTGGAAACACTAAATCTTCTAAAATAAAATACACAGCAGTTAAACTACGCGAACGGATTATTGCACCGTCTTGTTTTTACGAAAACTTTGTAGTTACTCGTTCACTATCTAAGTCTTTACGGTGCTGATATAAGTCTTCCTCTTCAAGTGGTCCTTGCAAACCCTTATGAAATATTTTTCTCATCCACCAGAAACTCCATCTCGAAAATATATTAGCGGTTGAGTAGGGATTCTTTGGGCGTTCAATTTTTCTTCTAGTCCGATTCATGTTAAATTTCTTTATTTACAGTTACGTTTGATTATGATAAACCAAAAATGTAGTAATAAATTCGAAGTTCAAGAAATGAAGATAACCGACACGAGCACCACTCAATATGGTAAATGCAACAAAAATTTTTTAAATCGTGAATAACAGTAAATAGCAATGCAAAAAATTTACAACACTTTTTCAATGTTACAACAAAACTTTATAGACAATGTACGGTAATTACTGCGTACTCGTTCTCGTATTCGTACAACAGAAATTATTTTCAAATAATTCCTTATGCAAATCATGCAAAATTGTTATATTATTCTGTTTAATGAATTATTATTATTTAGACATATTGAATTAATTGCTGCAAGTTAATTGCTACACTCATTAAATTTGATGAATGTTACCAATATATGAATGAGCTACAATTCAGTTTGAGCAATGAAGCGTAAACGAAACATTGGACCACTAATTTTAAACAGCAAAAAACACAAGCGCAAAAAAAGATTTAATGAAATAAGTGTTATTTAACACTTACTTTGTGCTCAATGGTCGTTTGTAGATTCTTATCCAAATGCACCTTTATATATAATTTGGGTGCCATCCAATTTGGCACGAATACGTTTGCCTACGATCTCTGCTGAAAACACTAAATCTTCTAAAATAAAATACACAGCAGTTAAACTACGCGAACGGATTATTGCACCGTCTTGTTTTTACGAAAACTTTGTAGTTACTCGTTCACTATCTAAGTCTTTACGGTGCTGATATAACTCTTCCTCTTCAAGTGGTCCTTGCAAACCCTTATGAAATATTTTTCTCATCCACCAGAAACTCCATCTCGAAAATATATTAGCGGTTGAGTAGGGATTCTTTGGGCGTTCAATTTTTCTTCTAGTCCGATTCATGTTAAATTTCTTTATTTACAGTTACGTTTGATTATGATAAACCAAAAATGTAGTAATAAATTCGAAGTTCAAGAAATGAAGATAACCGACACGAGCACCACTCAATATGGTAAATGCAACAAAAATTTTTTAAATCGTGAATAACAGTAAATAGCAATGCAAAAAATTTACAACACTTTTTCAATGTTACAACAAAACTTTATAGACAATGTACGGTAATTACGCGTACTCGTTCTCGTATTCGTACAACAGAAATTATTTTCAAATAATTCCTTATGCAAATCATGCAAAATTGTTATATTATTCTGTTTAATGAATTATTATTATTTAGACATATTGAATTAATTGCTGCAAGTTAATTGCTAGACTCATTAAATTTGATGAATGTTACCAATATATGAATGAGCTACAATTCAGTTTGAGCAATGAAGCGTAAACGAAACATTGGACCACTAATTTTAAACAGCAAAAACCACAAGTGCAAAAAAAGATTTAATGAAATAAGTGTTATTTAACACTTACTTTGTGCTCAATGGTCGTTTGTAGATTCTTATCCAAATGCACCTTTATAATTTGGGTGCCATCCAATTTGGCACGAATACGTTTGCCTACGATCTCTGCTGGAAACACTAAATCTTCTAAAATAAAATACACAGCAGTTAAACTACGCGAACGGATTATTGCACCGTCTTGTTTTTACGAAAACTTTGTAGTTACTCGTTCACTATCTAAGTCTTTACGTTGCTGATATAACTCTTCCTCTTCAAGTGGTCCTTGCAAACCCTTATGAAATATTTTTCTCATCCACCAGAAACTCCATCTCGAAAATATATTAGCGGTTGAGTAGGGATTCTTTGGGCGTTCAATTTTTCTTCTAGTCCGATTCATGTTAAATTCTTTATACAGTTACGTTGATTATGATAAACCAAAAATGTAGTAATAAATTCGAAGTTCAAGAAATGAAGATAACCGACACGAGCACCACTCAATATGGTAAATGCAACAAAAATTTTTTAAATCGTGAATAACAGTAAATAGCAATGCAAAAAATTTACAATATTTTTTCAATGTTACAACAAAACTTTATAGACAATGTACGGTAATTATGCGTACTCGTTCTCGTATTCGTACAACAGAAATTATTTTCAAATAATTCCTTATCCTTATGCAAATCATGCAAAATTGTTATATTATTCTGTTTAATGAATTATTATTATTAAGACATATTGAATTAATTGCTGCAAGTTAATTGCTACACTCATTAAATTTGATGAATGTTACCAATATATGAATAAGCTACAATTCAGTTTGAGCAATGAAGCGTAAACGAAACATTGGACCACTAATTTTAAACAGCAAAAAACACAAGTGCAAAAAAAGATTTAATGAAATAAGTGTTATTTAACACTTACTTTGTGCTCAATGGTCGTTTGTAGATTCTTATCCAAATGCACCTTTATAATTTGGGTGCCATCAAATTTGGCACGAATACGTTTGCCTACGATCTCTGCTGGAAACACTAAATCTTCTAAAATAAAATACACAGCAGTTAAACTACGCGAACGGATTATTGCACCGTCTTGTTTTTACGAAAACTTTGTAGTTACTCGTTCACTATCTAAGTCTTTACGGTGCTGATATAACTCTTCCTCTTCAAGTGGTCCTTGCAAACCCTTATGAAATATATTTCTCATCCACCAGAAACTCCATCTCGAAAATATATTAGCGGTTGAGTAGGGATTCTTTGGGCGTTCAATTTTTCTTCTAGTCCGATTGATGTTAAATTTCTTTATTTACAGTTACGTTTGATTATGATAAACCAAAAATGTAGTAATAAATTCGAAGTTCAAGAAATGAAGATAACCGACACGAGCACCACTCAATATGGTAAATGCAACAAAAATTTTTTAAATCGTGAATAACAGTAAATAGCAATGCAAAAAATTTACAATACTTTTTCAATGTTACAACAAAACTTTATAGACAATGTACGGTAATTACGCGTACTCGTTCTCGTATTCGTACAACAGAAATTATTTTCAAATAATTCCTTATCCTTATGCAAATGATGCAAAATTGTTATATTATTCTGTTTAATGAATTATTATTATTTAGACATATTGAATTAAGAGAATGTTTTTATTTAATTTGTATGTTTCGTATTTTTTTTCATAGTAATGAGAAATTTTTATTGTGATCAGAATAAAAAAAACACTAAACAAAAACTAATGTTATACAAAATAGATAATAAAAAAAATAATTACTAAAGCTTTTACGCACGTGTGCAAATGTAAACAAAAGAAACTTTTAATAGATGTTAATGATTGGGTTTAATAAAACTAAAAACTTTTTTTAAATGTAATATACTCTTTAAACATTCTGCACATATTTAAGTATTTTGAGAAATGTGACAACATTGCATTTATGATGAAATCCATCAAATTATGTTTGTGTATGTTTATGAGAGAACAAATAGTAGAATGAATAAAAATTAAACAAGAAAATATATTTTCTACAGTATAAGGTAAATGCATACGTAGAAACACACATATATATGATACATATGCATACAGAGAAAAATCACGGAAAAGTAAATAAAGTTTCGGAAAGTAAATTTATAGAAGACAAAAAAAAAACAAAAAAAAAACATTTAAAAATATTAGCTACAAAAAAAATAAATTTAAAAGCGACGACAAAAAGTTAAAAAAAAATACATTTTTTTTAATATTTAATAATCAATACTAAGTTTTGTTTTATATTACGTACCTTATCTAAAAGTTGCAGAAAGTAATTTGGCTTCAGCCAGCAGCTTCAGCAAAAATTCGCTCAAGTTGAGACGAAGAAGACGTAATAGCTGACGATTTACGAAGAAGACAACAAAAGCGAGGAACAGTTAAAACCTCATAAAAAAACAATATGAAAAACCGACAATATATAATCGAACGTACGAACGAAAGACAAGACGTCAAGCTTTCTTTAGCTATTTTACTTGAGTTTATTTCTTTTAAATATTTTTTG
>NW_024034735.1:0-5133 GCF_002237135.1 Teleopsis dalmanni | reverse complement strand
AATTTTTTTTTTTTTTTTTTTTTTGCGGCAAGGAGGAGTGGAATGCCTACGCACTGACCACAATCCGGCGGCCCGGAAAGTGAGTGTCCGACTTGCACGGACTAAACCAACTCCCCCTCATTCCTAGAGACCTTGTCCTACCCCGGGACTACGTTAGTATTACTTCAAGGTAGGGTCTCTATTAGTCATCTAAGACTTCCATCGGTGTGACCTGCGTCCAGGCCCCGCATCTGCTGCAGGTGATTAACCTTATCCTTCGTCTTTGTGTGATTCATCTGTTTTACTCCAGTTGTCTTCTGTCAAGATCTACTTTTTTCAATCTCAGGATCTTTTCAGCAAACATTTTTACGCGATCCCAGTTTGTTATGTTTCCGATCATTTTTCCCGTTACCGTCCTGGGAGTGAAGGTACCAACTTGCATTGCAAGTGCTTCTCGTTCGGGCAACCACTTATTGCACTCAAAGAATGTGTGTTCTGCGGTATCATCCTCCGCTCCGCAATATATGCAATTTGGTGACTCTACTTTGCGCATGCGATAGAGATAGCTGTTAAAGTATCCATGTCCCGACAGAAACTGAGTAAGGTAGTAGTTAACCTCGCCAAAGTCTCTTGCTAGCCAGGTTTTTAGATCTGGGATAAGCCTTGCAGTCCATCGTCCACGGTTATCTGAGTCCCAGCGTTGCTGCCATACTGCAATGGTTCTGCGTCTTACCAACTGCTTGTCGGTGTTGTTGTTTCCCATTCGTTTTGCCTGCCAACATGTTTTTCGCTCTTGAGCCTGTAGGTCAATAGGAATATTTCCAGTAATCACGAGAACCGCTGCTTCTGAAACGGTGCGATACGCTGAACATATCCTTAGAGCTGCTGTTCGCTGCACTGACGCTAACGCTCTTCTTCGGTATTTTGCTTGTAGTGCGTCTGCCCATATTTCGCTTCCGTATAGAAGAATGGAATTTACCGTAGCCATGAGGAGCTGTCTTTTACTCTGTGTGGGTCCCCTTATGTTTGCCATAAGTCTGCTCAATGCTGCTGTAGCTTTGCCCGCTTTAGATGCCGCTTCCTCAATCTGAGCCCAGAATGTTAGTCTGGAGTCCAGTCGAAGGCCTAAATATTTGACTGTTTTTTGCGACATTAAAGTTTTGTCGCATACTCGCATTTCGACTTCTAGCTGTATATGCTTTCTTGTGAGAAAGATCAACTCTGTTTTCTCCGCGGCGAGTTTGAGTCCGTGATCCTCTAACCATTCCTGTGTTCGTATCATTACCATGGTTAGCTTTCGTTGCGCTTCTTCTATATTTCTTGCCTTTATCACTGCTGCAACATCATCTGCAAATGCCACCAGATGTGTATCATCCGGCATTTTCAGCTCTAAGATACCATTGTAATTATCATTCCACAGCTCAGGTCCGAGAACTGATCCTTGCGCTGCTCCTGATGTGATTTGTTTTTCTTTTGGTCCGTCGTGGGTGTCGTAGACTAGCACGCGATTTTTCAAATAACTAGCTATTATATCCATCAGGTAGCGTGGTACTCTAAACTTGTTTTCCAATGAATTGAGAATATCAGCCCATCTTACACTATTGAACGCGTTTCGTACGTCAAGTGTTGCAAGCAAGACAATGTTTCTCGAATAGTGGTTACCAGTCTGTGCAGTCTTTACAGCCGTAACTATATCTTCTATTGCACCTAGCGTGCAGCGTCCTGTCCTGAAACCGTGCTGTCTCGGTGACAAGCCACCTGCTAATTCGATTGCTGTTGTAAGTCGAGGCTTGATCAGTCTTTCAAGGAGTTTTCCAGCGGTGTCGAGCATGCAGAGTGGTCGGTATGCTTCAGCACGTTCTGGGTCGCCTTTACCCTTACTAATTAAAGTTAGTTTCTGTTTCTTCCAAATTTCCGGAAAGTTGCCTTCCATTAAACAAGCATTGTACATTTCTAGTAGTACATGTGGTCGTTCATTTGCGATCACTTTTAGTATCTCAGCCGGTATTCCATCTGGCCCCGGAGCTTTATTATTTTTTAGCGCGCTAGCAGCTGCAAAAAGCTCTTGTAGAGTAAATAGGGGTGGCATTTCTCTCAGGAGATCATCTGATCTACTTGGGAGCACCTCATGTGTCGGGAATAATGTGTCAACTATTTCCTTCATTTTTTCGCTTCCTAGTGATGGGGTGGGTTGTCTGGCACCCAGCTTTTTAGTTACAATCTTGTATCCGGTGCCCCATGGATTGTTGTTTATATCTTCTCTTAGTTCTTCCCACTTCGCCTTTTTGCTTTGTTTTATGGCTTCTTTCAAATTTTTCTTAGCTATTTTAAACAGCACTTTCCAGTCTCTGAGTGCCCCTGAAAACATATCCGACACAAGTGTTATATCTGGAGTTGTGGCTTCACATCCGGGTCTTCTGAATGTTGTAGCGAAACTTAAGTTTGCTACTACAAGCCCCAATCTAGACACCATGTCAAGTACTCGTCGACCGCGTGAGTTTGTCGTCGTGGAACCCCATTCGATTGCTTTAGAGTTGAAGTCCCCTGCAATAATTAGGGAGCCTCCGATTTCTCTAGCCTTATCTTCTATATTATGGAGTTTGTTTTCAAATTCACCAATAGTGTCATTGGGTGTTAGATAGCAGCTAATAACAGTGTAGTCATTTGTCCTCACCCATACAAAACCTTCCCCGCTTCCATTATTCACAGCGTTAAGTGTTCCTTTTGATGGCGTCCAGATAGCTGCGGTTCCAGTGTGGTCCTCATACCATCCTGTGCTACTACTTTTCTTGTATTGCTCGCTTATGATGACGACGTCGATTTTTCGTTCTAGAACTAATTGGGAGAGCAGAGCGTCAGCCGTCTTGCTCCTATGCATATTTGCTTGGAGTATTCTCATATCCTTTTGCTAGCTTCACATTTATGGGAACCCGGTATGTGGTCCACCTTGATGCATCCTTTACTTGCGCAAATGCAGCATTTTGGCGGCCTTGTGCACTCTTTCAGCTTGTGTCCGCTTTCTCCACATCGAATGCATAGGCCTTGACCTTTTCTGTCAGGTCCTTTGCAATTGTATTGAAGATGTCCTGTTTCAAAGCATCTGTAACAGCGTTTTACATCTTGTAAGAGTTTAATTCTGCATCTTACTAAGCCCACACGAATACGTTCCGTCTTTTGTAGTGTTTTAGCTGCTTGGCTTGATATGCATACATAGGCTCTCCGTTGTTCTCTGGTATTTGCACCAGAAATTTTTACATCCATTTGCTCCGTGGGTTCTTGGAGTGCAATTCTTACTGCCGCTCTTACCTCATCATCCGTTGTAAGGCTATCCAAGTCGCGGATTTCTATTTTTGCACGGGGTTTCAATTCAGTTACTTTTGCTACATCTCCCATTGTTCCTTTTAATTCGGCATAAAAGTCGTTTTTTTTACCACCTTTTCCTAGTTCTAAAAGTACAGCCCCACTCTTAGTTTTACGTATGGACCGGATGGCCACCTCTTCATCATCTGGTTTTATCTTCGTTCGGAGGTCCTTAAGGATATCCGCGTATGTGTGTCCTTCGTTTGGTTTGATGAGGACAGCTTCGGGTTTCTCACGGATCCTGGGCTTCTCTTTTCGTTTTGCCGCTTTCTTTGGAGGTGCTTCAGGCTTTTTTGACGTTTTTTGTTTTTTGGCTGTTACCTTTACCCATTTTTCTTCGTTTTTTCCTTCAGCGCCTTCGGTGGGGGCTTCAGATTCTTTCATTTTCAGCTTTTTCTCTGGTGTTTCCGCCACTGGGCTTGTAGCTGTACGTTTTTGTCGCTGCACGGTTTGTGTGTCTACCGCATTGGTATCCCTTCGTGCCTTTTTTTTGCTTCTGCCTTAAGCCAACGACGGTGGTAGTAAGCCATCGTATCGAACTGCGTCGCCAGTTCGTGTACCCCCTCTTTAATGTCCGTCGAGACATTTCTTTGCCGATTTACGGCTTGCTTTATTTTGTTTAAGGCGACTATGCATTTTTCAAATGTCATCGCCTCTTCACTCTTCATTCTCTGGGTAATATCATTTCCCGGTGAAATGAGTACATTTGTTTGTGGTGGCACCTTTGGCGTGCCCTCGTCCATTGCGGACTTCCTTTGGCCATCCTGCAGTGGCACTTTCGGTAACATCTGTGGTGTGTTAATATCATTTCCCACTGAAATGAGTACATTCTTTTGTGGTGGCACCTTTGGCGTGCCCTCGTCCATTGCGGACTTCCTTTGGCCATCCTGCAGTGGCACTTTTGGTAACATCTGTGGTGTGTTTTTGTTTTCTTTATTCATATCGATAGGGTCCAAACTCCTAGCCGCTATCGATGTTCGATTGTATAGTCGCTCGTAACGATCCCCATGGTTATCTATGCAAAGCAGGGAGGCCATGCGAGGGTTGACACAATTCCTTATGGGAGATTGTGTTCAGAGCCAGGATCTGGCGTAAGTCAGGAGTACTCTCAACTGAGCCTATACCACCAACTTAATGGTGACGAGACATCGAACGTACTTGCAGACTTGCCAAGTTTTAAAAGGACGAAGGAAGATGTGGCATTAACCTGGAAGCCATTTCTATGAGATTTCACTCTCATATACTCAGGTAACAGAATACCACATCCGCCAGCCCAAAAATCATCGTTTAAGTAGTTTGTTCCAGTATGCCATAATCAGGATCTTACTGGGCTCAATCCTGATGGGTGTTTAAAACCCTGAATTCATAATCACGTCTATTTGATATGCATTGTCTGTTTCGGTGTGCATATTTTCTGCTTACGTGCCTAGTATAGTTTTCGTTGGGCACGAAAGAACTCCATCGATGGTGCAGATGCTCGCCCTCAGAACAGTGCACTCCCCTGTATCCCTCGATGATGCGCAGCTGTTTAACCACTCTCTGCGCACTTGGATGTCCCTCGTTGCCATCCCGGGATGGTGGACGCTTACTTAGAACCGGCGTCTACTCGGCTCAGCTCAGGAGCTTCTCAGGGTTTTTGTGACCTTTGACGTCACACCCTCCGACGCCTGGCTGGATTTTAGTCGCCTCGTACGACAGGCATGTCTTACCGCGGGAATATTCTAACCCCTATCCCGCAGGGGGAATAATAATAATAATAATAATAATAATAAGAATAATAATAATAATAATAAT
>NW_024034734.1:0-5135 GCF_002237135.1 Teleopsis dalmanni | reverse complement strand
TTATTGGTATTTGAAATTCAAACCCATTCAATTTGACCCATCTTTTTCACAAAATTCCTCAGGAATTCTGGTAAAAGTCTGTGACCACGTTGCAGACCTCCGTTTGCTCGTGGATGATACGGTGCAGTTTGTAGTTTCTTAATACCTAGAATTTTACATGTTTCTTCGAAAAGCTTTGACTTAAAATTCGTTCCATTGTCTGTTATTAGAACTCTAGGTATATTAAATTTTGCAAAAATTTTATTAAATAACTTTCTTGCCACCGTTGAAGCTTCTGCATGTGGTAACGCAGTACAATACATATACTTTGAGAAATTATCTTGAAAGGTTAAAATGAGTTTATTTCCATTTTCTGTGGTTGGTAATGGACCTACTATATCTATGAATACTTTGTCAAATGGTCTTTGGGGTTTGTCAGTTAGAATCAGTGGAATTCTTTCCACTTTTGAGCGTTTATTCTTTTGACATTTATGACAACCTCTTATGTATTCCTTTATTTGTTTTTGCATGCCTGCCCACTTAAACTGCTGTCTTAATCGGAAATAAGTTTTAGTTACCCCTTTATGACCTCCGATTGTTGAATCATGAAATTTTTTCAAAACTTTCTGGATGTCTTTTTTGTTTGTTAAATATACTGCAATGTCTTCATGTGTATTAGTTATTAAATCCTCTAATTCCTCTTGGTTATTTACTGCAATTTTTTTTAAAGTTTTCGCTAGTTCTGCCTCCTATGCTTTACAACAGCTATTGGAAGTCTACTTAAAGCGTCAGCATTTTTGTTAGATTTTCCGGGCTTATAAAAAATTTCGAAATCGTACCCTACTAACTTTAAACGAAATCGTCCCAGTCGCGTATCTTGATTCTTTAAATTAGCAATTTCACGTAATGGTTTATGGTCCGTATATATTTTAAAATACCTTCCCAATAAGTATGATCTGAAATTTCTTGTAGCCCATACTATAGCAAGTAATTATTTTTCTATAGTTGAGTATCTTTTTTCAGTACTCCTGAGTGCACGGCTTTCGAAGTAAATGGCTAAGTCTGATCCAACTTCTCCTTGGGATAGTACTGCACCTAATGTTTCGTTACTAGCATCCGTTGTTTTCAAAAATTCTTTTAAAAAATCTGGATACTCTAAAATTGGTGAACTGGTTACTGCGGCTTTCAACTCGTTCATTGCTTTTTGGCAACTTTCATTTAATTCGAATTTTTCTCCATTTCTCAGCAATTTGTTTAATGGTAAAGATACCTTAGCGGCTTGTGGAATAAACTTTCTGTCTGACCGAAGGCTTTTCTTTGATCTGAATAAAATTAAATGTTCACAAATAAAAGCAAATGTAAGAATCTCACCAACTATACAATCTCACGAAAAAAGAACAAGAAAAACACATGACTTTCTTTAGCAAGAGTAAGCGACAAACTAAACTTTTTTATTTCTTAAAAAATTGCAGAGACTCAACAAGTCTAGTTTAACATTTTGTTTTTGTGAAAATTATATAATTTTGAGTAAAAGTTCAACCCAATACTTTCTATAGTAATTTTTTAGACCTAAAAATGATTGCTGATCTTTTATATTTTTAGGTACTGGGATAGATGTAACACATTTCGTTTTTCCTAGATCCGGTATCACTCCTTTGTCTGACTATTTATGGCCTAAGTATACGACTTCTCTCCTCAATAGTTGACATTTTTCAGTTTGTAGCTTTAAATTGTTTTTACGAAGAACTTGTAATACATTTCTAAATCTTTTGTCATGTTCTTTTAAATTTCATCATCCAGATATACAAAACAATCAATTCCTTGAAGCCCTGTGAGAATGCTATTCATTATGCGTTGGAACGTTGCGGGTGTTCCCGTTAGTCCAAGTGGAATCCGAAGATATTCAAAATGTTCAGATCCAGTACTAAATGCTGTTCTTTCTCTGTCTTTGCCGTTAACTTTCGCTTGATGATAGCCACTAGCTAAATCCACAGTTGTGAAGTATCTACTGCATCCCAATTGATCCAAAATACCATCTATCCTCGGATTTGGAAAAACTTGTTTGATGGTTTTTTCATTTATTTTTCTGAAATCTACCACCAAACGCCATTTCTTTTTGCAGTCTGTACCAGGTTTTTTAGGTACTAGAATTATCGGTGAATTCCATGGTGACTTGCTTTTGGTTATTATTCCTTCCTCTAGAAATTTATTCACTTGTTTGCTTATCACTTCTTCATGTGTTTCAGGCAGTTTATATTGTCATTGGTTAATTGGCATTTGACCTTGCTCCGTCGGAATCTCATGTTTCAACACTGATGTATATGTGAGTCTATCCCTTGGTAAATGAAACACATCACTGTATTCTTTCATTATTTTTGATATCAACCTTCTTTCCTCTGTATTTAAATTTCTGTCCAAATCCACTGTTTTTAATAGCAACCACTAACGTTTATTTATGTTAAGTTTTTTATTTAAATTCACATTTGGTAGCTTGTATTCATAAAAATCAGCCATACAACTATCTTCTATCGCAATTTCTGTACTTATTTCAACAGAATCAATATTTGCATTTAAAATTTTCACGTAACCTATATCATTTATTACTTTAGTAAGGCACCCTCCTAAATAAACCTTTGGCAAAATTTCTTTTTTATGAACTATTACTGTTCCTTTTTTAGGCGCTTTTTTAAATGGTACTACCATTGTTGAGGGGATCGTGATACATTCAGTTATACAAATCCGAACGTGATCTCAAATGTAAAGTTGCTACCTCTTTTTCATTATCATGAAATTTTAGCACCTTTTGAATTATGTCCATTGTTGAACGGTTCCATAGTTCATCTCTTCCCAACTGTCTATCTATTGGTATCTGGCTTCCCACTGGAACTATATGCATGTTAAATTTTAACTCTGAAAGTTCTCCATGCTCTATTTTTGCTGTACCCAATGTACTAATGTTACCACCAAAGGCACCTATCAGTCCCTTTGTATTGCGTTTATTTACATCTGTTTTATTTAATAACTCTTTATTAATTTTCAACTACTCCCAGGGTGTTGAAAAAACTGACACTATTAATATACATATAATTAGTATATGGGTCATTCTTTTACAAACCGGACGGATTTTGGCAAAAAATGACCTCATCACCTCCGATTTGGCTGAAACTTTTTTATGAGCTCCTTTCATAAAATAAGAAGACCCGTATCTCGGGAAAAAATTTTGTAATTTTTTTCCTAGGAGATATGGACCCATGGGGTTTTGAGAATTGGCATTGTAGACACATTTTCAAATGGCTATATCTCAAGTTCTATAAAAGGTAGAAACTTGAAATTTATTGCGTTTTAAAGATAATTGGTTGAGCTTTTAAGAAATTGTTTAAACAATTAAGATTGTTTATATTTAAGTACTAATATTAACCGTTAAATTTCAAAAAAAAAGATATCTCAAAATGGTACACAACATTTTTCATTTTTTATATTTTATTTAGATTTAGTTTTAAATTTTACTAAGAAATAAAAATTTTCATGATAGCATCGATTTTTATAAATTTTTTAAATTTTTTTTTTCTCATAAAACACATCAAACACATGCGTGCTATACATTGAATGAATTTTCAAAAAATATACTACAAATATTCTTATATAATATTTTTGATTTCAATTAGTAATAAAATTGTACATAAAACTCAAAAATTTCAGGACGATATTGTCGTTGGGAGTACTTTTAAAAAATTTATTTATCCTTCACATCACTCCAAACACACACACACGATTTTTCAGTAAAAAAAAAAACAGAGGAATACGTCACACAAATTTTTCATTTTTACTTTTAATTCCGATTAAACAATAAATTCTTCTTCGAAAATAAATATTTCCAGTGTGATATTGCTTCCAGAAGTAATTTAAAAAAATTAATTTATCAAGTGTCCTTCATGTTACTCATACGCACCATAATACCCTTGAATCAATTTTCCAAGAAAAGTGACACAATATTCACATTTTAAATTAGTTCCGCATCATCTCTATTTTTTAATTATGAATTTTAACATAATTAAACCGTTTTATGAACTTTTTCTTATATTGATGAGTTTAAAAATTAATTAGTTCCACACTAGCTGAACTACCTGTATAACTGCAGCACATAAGTACACCCACCTTCTATGGTGAGTGTTATTCTGCTACAGTTGGAAAAATTCTTTAAGCAGGTAAGAACTGTAAACAATTTGAAATGGAGTGTCTAGGTACTCCTATCTTTAAAAGATCCAGTATCAAATTTGGTATAAAATGTTAAGTAAGTCGGATAAATTTTCAGTTTCTGTTTTGAAAGCGAACAAACAAGTAAGAACATTTAAATAATGGCAAAAGTTGAAAAAAATAAATTGCATCTACGGCAATTCAATGACTTAAAATGTTTCAATCCGCTGAAGTTAAAACTACATCCAAGAAAGGCCAAAGTAAGGCAAGTTTCAGATAGTATCCTGCGTATGTTGGGGATGCCTAGGACCAAAAAAAATATGGGGAAAAACATATGTAACAGTTGCCGAATGAGACTGGCGATGAGAGCCAAAAAAAATAAGAACAATGAAGGAGCTATATCGGAAAACAGCAGCCAGTCATCGAGCGAGGAAAATATTCAACCATCAAGTAATAGCAGTTCGGCTACATACGAAACTGAAGTCAGAAAAAGTGCTTTTAGTCCATTAAATAAAGCACTCTCTCTAATAAGCAATACCCCAATTACATCGAGAAAACTTAAACAACAGGAATATAAAAATGAAAAAATAAAGGATAGCGATGAAGAAGATGACCTTGCATCAATTTTAAAAAATCTACAGGAAAAATTCAATGGCTCAGCAGATAGGACGATGAAAATAAAAATATTGAGTGTGGTACATAATTGGTCTTTTCGAAGAATCACAACTCACTTTCCAAACGCTACAAAGCATATGATTACTGTAGCTAAAAAACTTGCTTCAGAAAAAGGAATCTTAGAAGACCCAAATCCAAAAAGCCACCCATCGTTAGAAAAGCGATGCTTAGCTGGTACCTTAAAGAGGAATGCTGCAAGAGCTAGTCTTCAACGAATACATAATCCAATTCAAACACCAAAGGAATTATTTAACTGGGCTAACGAATGTTTACCAAATGTTGTGTGC
>NW_024034733.1:0-5135 GCF_002237135.1 Teleopsis dalmanni | reverse complement strand
TTCCAAACTCCAATACGAAAGTCCGAACACCAAGTGAGATAACGATCGTGCTGACCAAAGCATGTAACACCGACAGTGCTACTTGCAACAGCAACAGGTGATTAAAATTCATACAATAGCGCTGGAGGAGCGGCAATAACAGCAAATGAACAAGCTGTGAATCCGCATTTTATTGCACTGGAAGATCAGAGATCGCATAATTGTGCGTTAAATCTAACAATGTTAAGCGTTAAGCTCTTAACACTTAGCGCTCACTGTTCGGTGATAAGCGTTGAGCATACCTCTTGTGCGTTTATGTAAATTATTTTGTTTCCATTTAATTCAACCTGATTGTCACTTGAAACTGTTCACGGATTTGTTTACTGTCTTCGTGAAATTCACGATTATTGGAATGCATAATTGAATATCCTCAGAGTTGGAGTGTTTACTGTAAATTACTGTTATATAGCTTATTCAGACGACACATGTTAATGATCTCTTTAATTGCTTATTCAATCTTAATTGAATTACTGCTGTTATCTACGTATTTATTATTTTCTAATCGATTTACAAAAGACCATTTCAGATTAGGATATTTGCTGAACTTTAAAATTTCATCATCGATCCTGTACTTGAATATAAGCTTGTTTTTATGAAAGTATTCATTTTTTTAACAAAGCCGTTAGTGTGATTTTTTCCAACTTTGAGGAACAAGTTAAGCAAATGGGTTTTGTGGTAAATGATGGGGAAGCAAAGGTGTTTGATTCGGTACCCGCTAGTGGTATATATCGTAAAGGACATTCGCATTTTCGGTGTAAGGTGACTTAGTATTATTCGGTAGTGGCGAGAATAAGCCACTCATCGGTCTAGAGGAGGCTACTGTATGCGTCTAAAGACGACCCACGTCTGTAATAGCATAATAAATAGGAACGGTTTTTCAAATTTCTATCGGTTAAGTCCACAATTTTGATGTGTACGTGCCATAATATTCCGGATGCCGCGATCATGTTTAACTGTGAACAAGCCGTACGTATGAGAAGAATATTATTAATCTTTGTTTTAGATGTATTTCAAGTTAAAGACAACTCCTTTAAATAAGTACTTGTGGTAAAACCATTTATTAATATTTTTTAAATGATACATTTTTGCCTAACAGTGAACTTTTGCGGAACTTTTGTGAACTTCTGCTTCCTTGAGGATTCCATGTTAATGCTTGTTTACATACTTCATTTGGTGTCTTTCTCAAAGTGTGCTCGATCCATTGTCATTTACGATTTTTGATTTCGTTTGCTATAGGAAGTTGATGGCATATTGACTATAGTTCAAAATTTCTAATAGTGCGGGGCCACCAAATTTTTAGAAATGCCTTTTAAGGCATTTATTTATAAAGGTTTGCAGTTTATGGATCAGATTGTTAGTGGAAAGTCAGGTTTCGCAGCCGTAGAGCAAAACGCTCTTAACATTGCATTTCACAAAATTTATTTAAAAATAACTTTCAAATGAAATTGTGAATGTAATGAAATATCCTTCAATAGCTCGGTTAAGTAACAACCAAATAATTTAATTTCATTAACTAAATATTAATATTCACTCTTTCCAATCAATTAATTTTATTACTATATTTTTTCAAATTATTAGTTAAATAAGTAAATATAAGAGAAAACATTATTTTATGAGAAAAATGTTTAAATAAATAAATTTACTTGTGAATTTAATAATTAATTCAATGCTTCAATTTAATTTGACTTTCACTCAAGTTGTAACCGCCAACGGTTAACATTAGTAATCCACCGAAAAACATGAGCCACCGTCAAATCTGGGAATACTTTTACACTCCTAAATGTGTATCCAATGAATTTGTTAGTTGGATTTGTTAGTCTGCTCCTGCAGGTCTTAGGTTTGCTGCACACTCACCAAGCACCTGCCTTCAGGAACTCAATACCTTTAAATTTTGTAAAAGCAATTTTTGCGAATAGAAAAGATACAAATACTGAAATTACTTAGGCTAAAGATACGTTTCCTTTTAATTTCATACCATTTAAAATCTGTGTTGTGATGGTGTTACAGTTTGGTTTATCTGTTATATAATCTTGACTATATATTAGCAATAACAATTCACAGCTCCAACAATAGCAAATGAACCAAAAATTTTTGTAGCATTTACATTATAACAAAAAATAATTTTACTTAATTTTTGGCACTAAATTTTTTAATGGTACTTAAAACTGGATGATTTGTTAAAAGCTACTTCATGAGAACAGCTCACTTAGCTGCTCTAAACCTAAGTCGTTTAGACAAATTGACGAAAACTTGTTAAAAATTAATTTTATAACCTTTCTAATACGAATTTTTCATGCTGTTCATTTAAGGTTTAATAATTTTTAGTTTAAATATAAAATTTAATAGTTTCCATTAGTTTAAAAAAAATTCTACAAACTTCATTTAAATATAACCACATTGTATAAAAAGTATACGTCTAAAAAGTGGTAAACATACTAAAAATTAATTTCAATATTTTTGAACTAAAATAAAATATTTGTTTTTTTCGTTTCTGCAACTGTAATGAAAAGTAATTAAATCGCAAATTAATTTCAAAAGCCGGTTAAATTGAACATAAATTTATTAATGAACCAATTAGTTATATGAGCAGCAATTAAGCGAGTTCCCACGAACTAGATTAAATCTGTTTTATAGGCAGTCATTTAGAGGAACATGCTAATAAGGAATCATTTGAAAAGTACGAAGCGGTGCTGAAGGATGGACTACATAGGTGCGAAAGAACAGAAAGAAGAAAAGTAAAAATTAGAATCTATAACCTAAATTCATAAATCAATTTGAACATAATGTAATGATATAGTGGTTTTTTGAAGAGAAGAATAGTGACACAGTAAATCAATAGTTAGTAAACTCAAGACATAATTTATTGTTATTCAAAGGTTCCTTTTAATGAAATTAATAACAGTAGCAACAATGTAATTCACATTAGTAGTTCTTAAAAATACACTGTAATCTTTCTCATAATCTTAGAAACCGATGGCATCAGAGATTTGTATATTCCATTATATTTTGCTCAAATCATCAATAAAATCTAATTTTGATGTTGACTTAATAATCACAATGCCACGCTTCCCACAACGACTAGGCTAGGCGTGTTAATGTTCAACTCATATAGGGATCTGGACATAAGGATATCTCGGGCAAATGCGGGGCGGATAAGTTTGGTAAGGCAAGCACTCTTCGTCTTGACATTCACTTCCCAGATATTGGGCACTTGCAATAGTTAAACTGACGAATTCTGCTGTCAATCACTAGGTTGATCTGATCTAAATTGGACAGGAATCGTACCAATCTGTTACTTTAACTTAGACGGGGTCTGCTTAGCACTACGGTATCAGTGCTAACGGGTCACTGCATAATATGTAGACATAATATGACACTGGGTCTAGCCTAAATTTACTTCTGTTGCGGTTGTGGTTTTGGAGATGAAGAGGAAACTGTTTTCACTCTCATGTGTCAGTGACCATCTTTAGCTAGGAGAAGATTTTTAATGTTCGGAATCCTTTTTCTTACTGTTCTGACCAAGCTGTTATTTTACAAAAATAGGGACTTAACCAAAATTATAGAAGTGTCACGTTGGTTTACCCTTTACCTAATGGGGGAGTCGTTGCCTTTCGGCGTTGATCGTCTACTGACTTTTAAGTTTATGTTCAAACCAATGCTATTCTTGTGGCACCACAACGGACCCTTATTTTACTCAAATTAGTTTTCTTGGACACAAGGCTGACACTCCAACCCCATCTAAACTATTTCTATAATTATAATTTTTTAAAGATCACTTATATTATATATAATTTCTGTCTTATATGCATATTAAGAGTAATTATTTCAGAATAGAGCATGACATTATAAAAGCATTATAAAAGCACAAAACTGTTACGCACCGTGGCTCGCGAACTGTGTAAAATATGTGTATGCTCAGTCTAAGAAGTCATTTAATTAAAAAAAATTACCATATTTGAATCACACGACATAAAAATAGATAACATATATGTATATATATAAATAAGTTTATATATATGCATTATATCTATTAATAGAGTGCGCATAAAATTTGAAAGACCTTCGTAACGTGGGTATTAATTTAAATTGTCTTTACTTATCATCATATATGTCATCTGAAGTAATTTGATTAATTAATATACACCAACAATACCATTATATAATGGAATTACTAAGTTTCTCTAACTAGAACTGATCTAAACTCGTGATTGATTATGTAAAAAAATTCAAAAAAACAACAAAAAAATGTATGTTCCTTCAATGCTATTATACGTAACATGTTTATAAGAATGTATACAGATTTATTTTGCCACAGAAATTTAATTAAAATATCTAATACTTAATAGCTTTTAAAAGTCAACAATATCTTGAAGCACTTTGTACTGGCAGTCCTCTGAGAACTGCATGATAAATGCTTGGCGCTTAGTGTGATAATTTATTGTTTATTTTGTATGACGTTATGCCTGCCTTCTTGAATGCCGGGCCGTACTTCGCTCCTCTTGCACTGAATGCACAGCACACTTCATAGTCGATTCGAACTGAATGATCATGAAGTCATGCGCAAATAATTGCAACATTATTGCAATGTAGGTGGAGAGGGGTGGAATCGTAGATTTCGTTGATTATCGTTTATTTTACAAATAATTAATTAATTTCACAATAAATAACTTTTGAAGTTATAAGTGTGATGTAAACCTTCTCAACAGTAGTGCAGTTGTGCATATAAACGATTATATGTTATTCTTTCCCAAACATAGAAGAAAAATCAAGATACCGTCTAATGTGAGGATTAAAATTAATTCAAAATTAATGATGCAATATTATATTATTAGTGGATGCACGAAATCAATAATATTTAATATTAATATCTTATTTGAAATTTTAAGAGAGAGGATAATGAAAATTTTTTATTAGAAGCTTTAAGCACAAAGTGGGTGTTACATATTAATTTTTCTCTTCTTTTTTGATAATGAATATTATCACACATGATCATTTCAATTAATATATCATTTATTTTTCAATTTTATTTTATTAACGATATTTTGCAGATATTAAAGATGATGGAAAATTTGGTATAGGGTGAAACAATTATTATT
>NW_024034731.1:0-5138 GCF_002237135.1 Teleopsis dalmanni | reverse complement strand
TTATGCGTACTCGTTCTCGTATTCGTACAACAGAAATTATTTTCAAATAATTCCTTATCCTTATGCAAATCATGCAAAATTGTTATATTATTCTGTTTAATGAATTATTATTATTAAGACATATTGAATTAATTGCTGCAAGTTAATTGCTACACTCATTAAATTTGATGAATGTTACCAATATATGAATAAGCTACAATTCAGTTTGAGCAATGAAGCGTAAACGAAACATTGGACCACTAATTTTAAACAGCAAAAAACACAAGTGCAAAAAAAGATTTAATGAAATAAGTGTTATTTAACACTTACTTTGTGCTCAATGGTCGTTTGTAGATTCTTATCCAAATGCACCTTTATAATTTGGGTGCCATCAAATTTGGCACGAATACGTTTGCCTACGATCTCTGCTGGAAACACTAAATCTTCTAAAATAAAATACACAGCAGTTAAACTACGCGAACGGATTATTGCACCGTCTTGTTTTTACGAAAACTTTGTAGTTACTCGTTCACTATCTAAGTCTTTACGGTGCTGATATAACTCTTCCTCTTCAAGTGGTCCTTGCAAACCCTTATGAAATATTTTTCTCATCCACCAGAAACTCCATCTCGAAAATATATTACCGGTTGAGTAGGGATTCTTTGGGCGTTCAATTTTTCTTCTAGTCCGATTCATGTTAAATTTCTTTATTTACAGTTACGTTTGGTTATGATAAACCAAAAATGTAGTAATAAATTCGAAGTTCAAGAAATGAAGATAACCGACACGAGCACCACTCAATATGGTGAATGCAACAAAAATTTTTTAAATCGTGAATAACAGTAAATAGCAATGCAAAAAATTTACAATATTTTTTCAATGTTACAACAAAACTTTATAGACAATGTACGGTAATTATGCGTACTCGTTCTCGTATTCGTACAACAGAAATTATTTTCAAATAATTCCTTATCCTTATGCAAATCATGCAAAATTGTTATATTATTCTGTTTAATGAATTATTATTATTAAGACATATTGAATTAATTGCTGCAAGTTAATTGCTACACTCATTAAATTTGATGAATGTTACCAATATATGAATAAGCTACAATTCAGTTTGAGCAATGAAGCGTAAACGAAACATTGGACCACTAATTTTAAACAGCAAAAAACACAAGCGCAAAAAAAGATTTAATGAAATAAGTGTTATTAACACTTACTTTGTGCTCAATGGTACGTTTGGTAATCTATCCAACATGACCTTTATAATTTGGGGTTGCCATCCAATTTTGGCACGAATAACGTTTGCCTACGTCTCTGCTGCGAAACACTAAATCTTCTAAAATAAAAATCACAGCAGTAAAACTACCGCGACGGATTATCTGACCGTCTTGTTTTTACGAAAACTTTGTAGTTACTCGTTCACTATCTAAGTCTTTACGGTGCTGATATAAGTCTTCCTCTTCAAGTGGTCCTTGCAAACCCTTATGAAATATTTTTCTCATCCACCAGAAACTCCATCTCGAAAATATATGAGCGGTTGAGTAGGGATTCTTTGGGCGTTCAATTTTTCTTCTAGTCCGATTCATGTTAAATTGTAGTAATAAATTCGAAGTTCAAGAAATGAAGATAACCGACACGAGCACCACTCAATATGATAAATGCAACAAAAATTTTTTAAATCGTGAATAACAGTAAATAGCAATGCAAAAAATTTACAATATTTTTTCAATGTTACAACAAAACTTTATAGACAATGTACGGTAAAATTACGCGTACTCGTATTCGTACAACAGAAATTATTTTCAAATAATTCCTTATGCAAATCATGCACGAAATCCACGTCGTAGTAAAAGAGAAACAATAATTGAGCTTTACTATCGAAAACAAACATCACAGAAACATTCACAGAAATAAAAAAAACACCCTACAGAGTTAAGGAACTGTTGCGCTAACGCTACCAATTGCCAGATATCGTCGATCCGACGATATCTATAAACAAAAAAATAATCAAATCACCCTGACAAAAATGGTCATTTAAAAATTGTGTTGGTTAAGGTGGTGATAATAACAAATGGTTGCTCTTGTGGATCTTGGTGCGTAATGGTATCAACAAGATTCTTTATAGTTCACTTAACTTCGACCGCAAAGTAGCCTCGTCTCTCCAGGATATTAAAATGCAAACCCGTACAAAACCGATACTTTTTGATATGAGTATCGGTATTTGACAATATCAAGATCAGCACTAAATAATACTGGAGTGTTGTACTCAAAAAAGCACTTCTCGGTGAATGGTTGAAAATAGATTTATAGGTTTATATATAGGTTCTACATGTTTATTTGCATACAAGGGGTAGTTCATTTGTTGACGACTCCAAGAAAATAATTCGAGATCCATTGTTATGTCTCCTATACAAGATCCTAAACAGCATTACCTAAATTATATATATAATAATTGTATATGTATTCGTACAGCTCATTCCACTATAAGTACAATTAACTAAAAATAATTAATAGCATTTTTGTGAAATTTAACATTTTACAGTTAATCAATGTATTTATATATTTTATATACGTAATATTGAAAATAGACAATTCTACGACGACATTATTTTTTGCTTTTGCTTTTATTAATAGTTGTTTTTTCTTTCGTTTTGTTAGTTGTTTTTTTTCCTTTTGATATAGCTGGTTGCTTTTTGACTGACGTAGCTTTCACATACTCGTCGTGTAAGTGCTTATTTACTTTTGTAGTTGTATATGTGTCTGCGTGTGTGTTGCTGCAGTAATAGTGTTTCTTGTCGTCAATAAGCTTATAAGTATGAAAAGTTCAATATAATTTAATCAATTCAGGGGAAAAAGAAAAGCAATAAAAATCAAGCTTGGTTTTTTTTTGAATTCTGCAAATATATAAAACATATTTAAAATGATAGAAATATACGTTTGCTTGTTACATATTAACTTCGAACCACGGAAAAGCATAAGAGCAGTAATTATTGTACAAAACAACAAAGCATGCTGCTGGCTGGTATGCTTAGCTCGCCGCTACTAGTGACGCGACGGACAATAGAAGCAACAAAAACAAAACATAAATATGCTAAAGAAATAACAAATTTTTACCGGTACACCAGCTGTTTTCAATGACGAATTGAAAGCAGCTGATGTTGTTGTTAGTATTGTTTTGTTTGCTGCTGTTGCCTGTGCTGTTACTAATGTAGTTGTTGTGGTTGTTTTTGCGTTTTATGTGTAGTAGATGTCACAAAAATGTTAATGACATTTTGAGTGCACTTTAATATTTTTAAAGGTAATTAAAAAAATAAAACATAAGATGAAAATATTATGAAATAGTGTAAAAAAACAGAAATTAAAAAACAAATGTATTAAAAAAATGTAGAAAATCAGTATTTATTTTTGCTAAAATTACAATTTCTTTTCTCTTTATAGTTACTAAATCTTAGAATAGTAAGAGGAGAAGGAGATATATATAAGTACATTAAAATAATAACAAAAACAGACGATAAAGATTCTGACTTTTGCTTAAACAACAAAAGCAGTAAGTAATGTTAATAATTTATTAAAAAAATTACAATTATTGTAGATATTGCACTGATGAAATAATTAAATTTGCACAAAATTATATTTAAAAAGAATTTGTATTCAGTTATTTGTTATTTGTTACAACGTTTTATTATATAAAATATATAAAAAGGCAAGATACATTCATTGATACATATACAGAGATACATTCATACATTTCATTGAATGTATCTTGCCTTGTTATATATTTTATATAATGAAACGTTGTAACCAAATAACTGAATATAAATTCTTCTTTAAATATAATTTTATGCAAGTTAGTTACCAGAAGCATATAAATTCAACTAGTATTAAATTAGTCATCAAAAGTAACGAGCGAGGAGTTTAATTCAAGTCTAACTAGTATGAAACTGATGTGATAAGAAGTGATAATTGATAGAAATATTAAAAGCATTCACGAGAAAAGCTAGATTGTCTATAAGGATGAGATACTTTCAGTTAGTAAGTAACAAGTTGTTTATTTTATATATAAGAAACTCTAACGAGTAAAGTTATTACTCTATCAAATTGAAACACTCGTTGATTGGTTGGTTGCAGTGGCAGATCAGCAGTTTTTTTTTTCTGAAAATTTAAAGTTAAATAGATCTTTTACCGATCAACAGTCTGAGAAATTGCCAAAATAATACTTCTTTAAAAACCTATTTCTTCTGGAGAGTAATGAAACTCTGTTTCGAGAGTATATATAAAACATACAAAAATTCTAACGAGTTAAGTACTTCTTAGTTTATACAAACCAACTAGATGAATGCATATCACAACTTTCATAAAAAAAAACAAAATGCTATAGCATAAAATTGATATATAACAAAATATTACGTCTAATTTAGCTGCTTTTAAGAACGGCCGAATCTACGTCCCGATTTCTGCGCACTACCACAACAGTTTACTTAGCTAAATACGTTTTGTATTACAAGTAAGGTTTCGATCAAGAAAGAAGAGAGAGATCGTTGTTCTTATAGATTCATATATTTACCCAAAGATGTAATTTAGACAACTCCAGAAAATATCTTAGAATTGCACGATCTACTAATAGTTGAACATGAATTAAATATAAAATGAAATTTTCATTGATAAATTTTAAAACTTCTTAAATGGATGCATACCATTTTATTTAGGAGTACGAATTAATTTGAGATTAATGGAATTTAAATTGATTCAATCAGAATCAAGGTAAAGAATCTGACCACTAAATTGTGGCGGTCGATTGGATTTAAGTTTTTAAGTTAGTGCATTTATGCGTCATACAAGTTACTATATATACTCTTAATCTTAATAGAGCTAGGACAGATTATGTTGCAGGAAGACATCGATCTTTCTGGGAGATATTAGACGGAGATTTATTAAGAGTTATATCAATATATGTTGCTATTGATTCAATCAGAATCAAGGTAAAGAATCTGACCACTAAATTGTGGCGGTCGATTGGATTTAAGTTTTTAAGTTAGTGCATTTATGCGTCATACAAGTTACTATATATACTTTTAATCTTAATAGAGCTAGGACAGATTATGTTGCAGGAAGACATCGATCTTTCTGGGAGATATTAGACGGAGATTTATTAA
>NW_024034730.1:0-5138 GCF_002237135.1 Teleopsis dalmanni | reverse complement strand
TTAGTAACAGCACAGGCAACAGCAGCAAACAAAACAATACTAACAACAACATCAGCTGCTTTCAATTCGTCATTGAAAACAGCTGGTGTACCGGTAAAAATTTGTTATTTCTTTAGCATATTTATGTTTTGTTTTTGTTGCTTCTATTGTCCGTCGCGTCACTAGTAGCGGCGAGCTAAGCATACCAGCCAGCAGCATGCTTTGTTGTTTTGTACAATAATTACTGCTCTTATGCTTTTCCGTGGTTCGAAGTTAATATGTAACAAGCAAACGTATATTTCTATCATTTTAAATATGTTTTATATATTTGCAGAATTCAAAAAAAAACCAAGCTTGATTTTTATTGCTTTTCTTTTTCCCCTGAATTGATTAAATTATATTGAACTTTTCATACTTATAAGCTTATTGACGACAAGAAACACTATTACTGCAGCAACACACACGCAGACACATATACAACTACAAAAGTAAATAAGCACTTACACGACGAGTATGTGAAAGCTACGTCAGTCAAAAAGCAACCAGCTATATCAAAAGGAAAAAAAACAACTAACAAAACGAAAGAAAAAACAACTATTAATAAAAGCAAAAGCAAAAAATAATGTCGTCGTAGAATTGTCTATTTTCAATATTACGTATATAAAATATATAAATACATTGATTAACTGTAAAATGTTAAATTTCACAAAAATGCTATTAATTATTTTTAGTTAATTGTACTTATAGTGGAATGAGCTGTACGAATACATATACAATTATTATATATATAATTTAGGTAATGCTGTTTAGGATCTTGTATAGGAGACATAACAATGGATCTCGAATTATTTTCTTGGAGTCGTCAACAAATGAACTACCCCTTGTATGCAAATAAACATGTAGAACCTATATATAAACCTATAAATCTATTTTCAACCATTCACCGAGAAGTGCTTTTTTGAGTACAACACTCCAGTATTATTTAGTGCTGATCTTGATATTGTCAAATACCGATACTCATATCAAAAAGTATCGGTTTTGTACGGGTTTGCATTTTAATATCCTGGAGAGACGAGGCTACTTTGCGGTCGAAGTTAAGTGAACTATAAAGAATCTTGTTGATACCATTACGCACCAAGATCCACAAGAGCAACCATTTGTTATTATCACCACCTTAACCAACACAATTTTTAAATGACCATTTTTGTCAGGGTGATTTGATTATTTTTTTGTTTATAGATATCGTCGGATCGACGATATCTGGCAATTGGTAGCGTTAGCGCAACAGTTCCTTAACTCTGTAGGGTGTTTTTTTTATTTCTGTGAATGTTTCTGTGATGTTTGTTTTCGATAGTAAAGCTCAATTATTGTTTCTCTTTTACTACGACGTGGATTTCGTGCATGATTTGCATAAGGAATTATTTGAAAATAATTTCTGTTGTACGAATACGAGTACGCGTAATTTTACCGTACATTGTCTATAAAGTTTTGTTGTAACATTGAAAAAATATTGTAAATTTTTTGCATTGCTATTTACTGTTATTCACGATTTAAAAAATTTTTGTTGCATTTATCATATTGAGTGGTGCTCGTGTCGGTTATCTTCATTTCTTGAACTTCGAATTTATTACTACAATTTAACATGAATCGGACTAGAAGAAAAATTGAACGCCCAAAGAATCCCTACTCAACCGCTCATATATTTTCGAGATGGAGTTTCTGGTGGATGAGAAAAATATTTCATAAGGGTTTGCAAGGACCACTTGAAGAGGAAGACTTATATCAGCACCGTAAAGACTTAGATAGTGAACGAGTAACTACAAAGTTTTCGTAAAAACAAGACTGTGCAATAATCCGTTCGCGTAGTTTAACTGCTGTGTATTTTATTTTAGAAGATTTAGTGTTTCCAGCAGAGATCGTAGGCAAACGTATTCGTGCCAAATTGGATGGCACCCAAATTATATATAAAGGTGCATTTGGATAAGAATCTACAAACGACCATTGAGCACAAAGTAAGTGTTAAATAACACTTATTTCATTAAATCTTTTTTTGCGCTTGTGTTTTTTGCTGTTTAAAATTAGTGGTCCAATGTTTCGTTTACGCTTCATTGCTCAAACTGAATTGTAGCTTATTCATATATTGGTAACATTCATCAAATTTAATGAGTGTAGCAATTAACTTGCAGCAATTAATTCAATATGTCTTAATAATAATAATTCATTAAACAGAATAATATAACAATTTTGCATGATTTGCATAAGGATAAGGAATTATTTGAAAATAATTTCTGTTGTACGAATACGAGAACGAGTACGCATAATTACCGTACATTGTCTATAAAGTTTTGTTGTAACATTGAAAAAATATTGTAAATTTTTTGCATTGTTATTTACTGTTATTCACGATTTAAGAAATTTTTGTTGCATTTACCATATTTGAGTGGTGCTCGTGTCGGTTATCTTCATTTCTTGAACTTCGAATTTATTACTACATTTTTGGTTTATCATAATCAAACGTAACTGTAAATAAAGAAATTTAACATCAATCGGACTAGAAGAAAAATTGAACGCCCAAAGAATCCCTACTCAACCGCTAATATATTTTCGAGATGGAGTTTCTGGTGGATGAGAAATATATTTCATAAGGGTTTGCAAGGACCACTTGAAGAGGAAGAGTTATATCAGCACCGTAAAGACTTAGATAGTGAACGAGTAACTACAAAGTTTTCGTAAAAACAAGACGGTGCAATAATCCGTTCGCGTAGTTTAACTGCTGTGTATTTTATTTTAGAAGATTTAGTGTTTTCAGCAGAGATCGTAGGCAAACGTATTCGTGCCAAATTGGATGGCACCCAAATTATATATAAAGGTGCATTTGGATAGAATTTACAAACGACCATTGAGCACAAAGTAAGTGTTAAATAACACTTATTTCATTAAATCTTTTTTTGCACTTGTGTTTTTTGCTGTTTAAAATTAGTGGTCCAATGTTTCGTTTTACGCTTCATTGCTCAAACTGAATTGTAGCTCATTCATATATTGGTAACATTCATCAAATTTAATGAGTCTAGCAATTAACTTGCAGTAATTAATTCAATATGTCTAAATAATAATAATTCATTAAACAGAATAATATAACAATTTTGCATGATTTGCATAAGGAATTATTTGAAAATAATTTCTGTTGTACGAATACGAGAACGAGTACGCGTAATTACCGTACATTGTCTATAAAGTTTTGTTGTAACATTGAAAAAATATTGTAAATTTTTTGCATTGCTATTTACTATTATTCACTATTTAAAAAATTTTTGTTGCATTTACCATATTGAGTGGTGCTCGTGTCGGTTATCTTCATTTCTTGAACTTCGAATTTATTACTACATTTTGGTTTATCATAATCAAACGTAACTGTAAATAAAGAAATTTAACATGAATCGGACTAGAAGAAAAATTGAACGCCCAAAGAATCCCTACTCAACCGCTAATATATTTTCGAGATGGAGTTTATCAAAATTTATCTTTCTTATATTCCAAATTTATATTTTTATGTATATTTGCTTATAATCTTCAAAAATTTATCACCTTTCTTTATACACAAGTAAACATATGTATGCTTATATACATATGTTCACATGTATGTATATATGTTTGTAAATAAAATCTTTGTCGTAAAGAGTTTTACATTTAATCTACCGGCATATATTTTTCAATGCCCAAGGTCAAAATTATTAATCATATAAGGTGGTTGGTTAGTTGGTTGGTTGGGCGTGAAATTGTGTAGATTCTGTGTAAAGAGCGATGAGAGCGCATTAAATTCTATTGTCGGTAGTGCAAAAAAAAATTTCATATTTCTCTTCTGCTCCGATACAAGCAGTCGTATATTTCAGTCTGCCTCTAACTTGCTACGATTGTGAACGTGTGCTGGAATTTTTTTTTGTTCGAAAAGTCGAATCTTATTTAAAAAATTATAAAGTTAAAATATTGTTGTATTAAGAAAAAGCAAAAAATATAAAAAATAAAAACAAGTAAAGGAGAAACAAGTAAACATTTGCTACAAATTTTGCCTGGTTGATTCATTGTCGTCGTCGTCGTTGAAGTGTTTAACAAGACGTTTCGGTAAATTTTTAACTTTCCTAAGTTTATTAAAAACAGAATTTAAAAAAAATTTAATAAATAAGTAAATGCAAAAAATATTTAAAAGAAATAAACTCAAGTAAAATAGCTAAAGAAAGTTTGACGTCTTGTCTTTCGTTCGTACGTTCGATTATATATTGTCGGTTTTTCATATTGTTTTTTTTATGAGGTTTTAACTGTTCCTCGCTTTTGTTGTCTTCTTCGTAAATCGTCAGCGCTATTACGTCTTCTTCGTCTCAACTTGAGTGAATTTTTGCTGAAGCTGCTGGCTGGAGCCAAATTACTTTCTGCAACTTTTAGATAAGGTACGCGTAATATAAAACAAAACTTAGTTTTGATTATTAAATATAATTTAATTTTTTGTCGTCGCTTTTAAATTTATTTTTTTTGTAGCTAATATTTTTAAATGTTTTTTTTTTTGTTTTTTTTTGTCTTCTATAAATTTACTTTCCGAAACTTTATTTACTTTTCCGTGATTTTTCTCTGTATGCATATGTATCATATATATGTGTGTTTCTACGTATGTATTTATCTTATACTGTAGAAAATATATTTTCTTGCTTAATTTTTATTCATTCTACTATTTGTTCTCTCATAAACATACACAAACATAATTTGATGGATTTCATCATAAATGCAATGTTGTCACATTTCTCAAAATACTTATATATGTGCAGAATGTTTAAAGAGCATATTACATTTAAAAAAAGTTTTTAGTTTTATTAAACCCAATCATTAACATCTATAAAAAGTTTCTTTTGTTTACATTTGCACACGTGCGTAAAAGCTTTAGTAATTATTTTTTTTATTATCTATTTTGTATAACATTAGTTTTTGTTTAGTGTTTTTTTTATTCTGATCACAATAAAAATTTTTCATTACTAAAATTACATTACTAAAAATACGAAACATACAAATTAAATAAAAACATTCTCTTAATTCAATATGTCTAAATAATAATAATTCATTAAACAGAATAATATAACAAATTTGCATGATTTGCATAAGGAATTATTTGAAAA
>NW_024034729.1:0-5141 GCF_002237135.1 Teleopsis dalmanni | reverse complement strand
TTCATGGTATCACATTGCATTTTTTTTCTATAAAAGAGTTTTATTTAAACTAATAACAAAGTCTCTAAGCTTCAATATGGAGGACATAATTACATACATACATGCACACAGTTATAGTATTGTATGTTAGGTTAGGTTAGGTTATACCGGTGATCCCTAGTGGATCCACTTAGGCCTTTTGGCCCATTGTGATGCCGTATATAAATACTAAAAAAATCTCTGGGTTTAAAACCACCTAGAACCTTTTGCGAAGCATAAAATGCTATTTAAAGCCCGATCCTGTAACTGGTCCAGGTCCTCAAGGAAGGGGGCCCCTAGAGTACTAAATCGCCGACGTGCAAGAGCTGGACAAAAACACAACAGATGAGATGCGCTCTCATCGTCCTCCCCACAGCTACGACAGATTTGGTTGAAAGGAAGACCTAGTCTTCTAGCATGGTTCCCTAGCTTACAGTGCCCTGTAATCAACCCTACCAGAAGACCAATGTCCTTGCGGGACATCTCATGAGAGTTTTCGATTTCCTTTTATCGGAAAGTGGCCAGATTGCATACAGATGTCTACATATCGTTGAGTCTTCCCATCTTTTATTAAAAGTATTTGTGCAGAAAGAACTCAATATCAGTTTACATGATGTTAGTGATATGCCCAGATAGTCTAGGTGCTCCGAGTATGGCACTGAAGCACCCTTTCTGGCTAACTCGTCTGCTTTGCAATTTCCGAAAATATCCCTATGGCCGGGAACCCAGATTAGAGAAATATTGAGCTGCGTCGACATTTCGTTTAGAGATGTGTAGCAGTCAAGAACCGTCCTAGATGTAAATTGGACCGAACTCAAGGACTTTAATGCAGTTTGACTGTCTGATAGTATGTATATATTCCTGCCAAATATATCATCTACATTCAAACAAGCTATAGCTTCCCTGATGGCGACCACTTCCGCCTGAAAGACACTACAATGATCTGGAAGCCTAAAGAAGGAAGATTTGTTCAATTCCTCTGAGAAAACTCCACTACCTACACCACTACTTGTTTTGGAACCGTCTGTGAAAATGGTTACGCCCTCATCTAAGAAGGGTCCACCTGACGTCCATGCCTCTCTAGATGGAAACACAACATCAAATTTCCTGTCAAAGTTGAGAGTGGGTGTGATGTAATCAACGTTTTTAGGAGTAAAATTGAAAAGATTTAGAATGGAGGCATGACCATAGTCACTGTCTCTCCATTGTGAGGTAGCTTTTAGTCTTAAAGCAGATGAAGCTGCCATTTGTTTACTAATAATATCCATTGGCAGTAACTGAAGCATCAAATCTAGTGCAATGGATGGTGTGGTGCATAGCGCCCCGCTAATACAGAGTTCAGCTCTACGCTGAATCCTGTTAAGTACTGAGCAGTACGAAGATTTATCAAGAGCTGTCCACCATACCGTAATACCATACATTAATATGGGCCTAATAACAGCTATATATAGCCATTGGGTGATGCGAGGTTGAAGACCCCACTTCTTACCAATAGCTTTCTGACATAGAAGAAGCGCAACATTGGCTTTTCTTGCACGCTCTAGAGTGTTTTTCTTCCAAGTGAGTTTCCTGTCGAAAACTATACCTAAAAATTTGGCTTCCTCCTTCACATGTATCACAGAACCTCGTAGAGAGGGTGGAGAAAGATTCGGGACCGTATGTTTTCTTGTGAAAACCACGATTTCAGTTTTATTGGGATTCACCCCAAGGCCACATTTTTGTGTCCAATTGTTTAGGATATTAAGACCATTTTGTAGAATATCCCTAAGAGTGGTAGTATATTTTCCGGTGACCGTTATCGCAATATCATCCGCGTATGCAATAGTTTCGCATCCCTCCGCCTTCAGTTGTATTAGCAGTTCATTCACCACTATGTTCCAAAGGAGAGGGGAGAGTACTCCTCCTTGGGGGGTACCTCTATTTACCCTTCTGCATGCCGTTGATGAGCCCATCGTTGCTTCAATGAGTCTGCCAGTTAGCAGCTGATTTATAAAACCAATGAGCGCATCATCAACACCCAGACGCGAAATCGCGCTTACTATTGCACTCGGGAGTATATTGTTAAAGGCCCCTTCAATATCTACAAAAGCAACCATACAAAATTCTTTGAGTTTTATGGATTTTTCTATTCTGTAAGTGAGGGAGTGGAGAGCTGTCTCTGTAGATTTTCCCTTAGTGTAGGCATGCTGTGAGGGGGACCACTGGTTGGGGCTTACAGCACGCCTTACTTCTACGTCTATTATTCTTTCAAGAGCCTTCAACATGAAAGAGGAGAGGCTTATAGGACGGAGTTCATTGGGGTTATGGTGCGAGGTTTTACCTGCTTTGGGTATAAAAACTACTCTAACCTCCCTCCATTTAATCGGGACATAGTTAAATAAGAAACAATGTCTAAAAATTGCCAAAAGCCGGTTGTGTATTAACTCCCACGAATTCTGGAGCTCAATTGGATGAATACCATCCGGTCCTGGTGATTTGTAGGGTTTAAAACTAAAAATAGCCCATTTGACGATCTGCAGGTTAACCTTAATAGAGTTAACCGGTGAGAGATTAAGGCACTCTGGGGATACAGCTACCGAAGTAGAAGATCCCGGAAAGTGAGTATCTAGTAGTAATTGTAAAGATTCGCTACTATTATTGCACCATGTCCCGTCAGATTTTTTGAGTAACTCTGGGACAGATGGATTTTTGGATAAGATTTTACGCAGTCTAGAGGTTTCAGAATTGCTATTTATTTCTTGACAGTACGATTGCCAAGTGTCTCTCTTGGACCTACGTAAATTTTTCTTATATTCCTGCAGAGAGGTTTTGTAATTCAGCCAATCACTCTCATTATTATATAGCTTTGCTCTGTTGAAGAGTCTCCTACACTCTTTTCGTAAAAAACCTAGATGCTTATTCCACCAAGGTGGGTTACATTTCCTACTAGGTTGTGTGGGGGGACAAGCATAACTGAAAGCTTCGTTGAGCACTGAGGTGAGATCTTGGACTTGATTGTCTAGATCAAAAGTGTTCCCAGGGGGATCGGAGGAAGTGGTTAAAAGCAGCTCACTTAGAGCTGCATTATAATTCGTCCAGTTTGTGTTTTTAACATTTCTGAACGTTTTTTGATTGCAGATGTTCGATTCATCTAAGGTTAAGGTGAATTCTAGAATCATATGGTCTGAGAACGAGTGTTGAGTGGACACTTTCCAGTTCTTGACCGATTCGTGAAGCCTAGCAGTAGCAAGAGTGACATCTAACACTTCCTGCCTGTTTTTAGTAATAAAAGTTGGCATATTGCCATCATTGCAGATGAACAGATTGTTACTAAATACAAAATCAAAAAGTAACTCACCTCTTTCATTAGTATTTGAGCTGCCCCAAACCTCATGATGAGCGTTGGCATCGCAGCCTATTAGAAGCTCTACCCCGAGTCTCCTGGCGCTGCTTGTTAGCTGTATCAGGACATTCGATGGTAGTGTGGCATGGTCATGTGCCAGATATGCAGATACTGCCCATATTTGGCCCCAGGAGCCCTCGATACTTACTGCGGTTTGGTCACCATCACTATATTGCGAAAGTAAGAGAGCATTAAATTTTTTATTAACCACTATGCAGGACCTAGGCTTACCCTTATTTACCGCATAAAATAGGTTGTAGTTATTAGCCCTGATTCCGCATACAAGATCCTTATAAATCCATGGTTCTTGTATCAGGACCATATCAGCCTCGTTGTTGCTGAGGCGTTGCAGTAGACTGGCGGATGCAGCCTTGCTATGATGCAGGTTAATTTGCTGTACCCGCATCTTCAGTATGTGTGGATCCATTTTTCTCCACCACAGTGACATCAAAAGCACTATCCTCCTCAGAGTCATTACTCATTAGGAGTTCCTCTTCATCGAAAAGATAGCGCATGCCTATGCTCTCCTCTGATGTAATTGAGTGAGCTGGCGAAGGAGCAGACATTGAAATGTCCATGCACACAGGTGAGTCTTCAGATGGAATAACCGGACCCACTTCGGTCATTGAAGCAGGCTTAATGTTGCCCACTTTCGACAAGGGATCAGCAGTGTGTTGAGAAATTGCCGCTGATTCCCGTACATCAGACGAGGATTGCTCCTCATCTTTTTTGTAGACCCTCATAGTTATGGGGAAAAAACCGTAATTTAAAACGCCACCAGATCGCGCCAAAATGGCCAGAGAGGCTTTGTCGATCACAAAACTGACCGACCTAAACTTGCCTTTGGCTTCTTCCAGCTTAGTGACCTTCCACGTGGACGTATTTAGATCAGGGTTTCCCACCCGAATTAGCTCCAGAATCCGCTGAGGGTCGGATGGTTCGGCTGGAATCCAGGAACGCGCCCTAGGTCGGCCAGGAATTTGTTCCTTGGCAACGACTTTAAGCTTTGCGCCTGGCCAGACCTCACCCATTCTGGAGATGGCAATGCGAAAGAGATCAACAGAACGCTGATCAACGCAGGCGACTAGTTTCACATGGCCCTGAAACCATCCACCGTCGCGACATTTGGGAATTGTACCTGGAAATTCCTTAAGAACTTCGAGGAACAAGTCAAGGAGCTTTCGCTCAATTTGATCCCATTTTTCAGGATTAATAGTGCCATCTGGATCATTTTCATCAATGACCGCCATTATGATGGAGCCCTTCAGCGTGTCGCTAAAGGACTTAGTAGTGGTGGCGTTGCCACGAAATTTTGCCTTTTTGGCATCTGGCTTCGAAGCTGACTCATCTAATGAGCGCTGGCGCTTCGGTACAGGTTCCTTTTTGACTTCCTTAGAAGTATCAAGGACCCGTTTGGCCCAGGCTAATCTAGCCTTAAGAGACTCGGACGTAACCGAGACATTACCATATCTCTCGAGCAGCCTAGTCGCCGCTCGCCGTTCTTTATAAATTCTCCTGGATGGAGAGCCCGACCATGCAGAAGGGCCAGAACGCGTGGAGATTCCTGTTTTATTAGGAGGTACCCTGTTATTACCGCTAGAAGTTGCGGTAGGTACCTTGGAACTAGCCGTTCCAGAAGAGCTTGGTTTAACCGAGCTTGATTTTTGTAAATTTTTATTGTTTTGGTTCATATTTTAAACCCACGAGTTGCGGAGAAAGGAGAGTCGATCCGGGCAGAGAT
>NW_024034727.1:0-5144 GCF_002237135.1 Teleopsis dalmanni | reverse complement strand
AACAATCTCTGATTAAGGTAGTCACAAACTACCACTTACACTAAAACACTTACACATACACATAAATACTTCAGCTCTTATAATTAACCCAAAAGAATAAAATAAAAATTATATTGAAAAACTGATGGCAACATTACTACCGTTTAACTTAACTACCAACACATATATAAAAGATATGCTAATTGTTTCTACTCTTTCTGTGCGTGAATTTATCGTAGCACACTTTTAGGGACTGCTAATAGAATTTTAGCAATTTAGTTTGGTTTATTTAAAGACTTTATGGCAAACATTTGTTGCAAATTTAAATTTATTGCTGCACTAATAATGCTTAAGTGTTAAGGCAGCATATGTGCTCACTCAGGTTAAAATGCAATTTTTTTTCTTCTTTCAGGGGTTTTATATTTCTTGTTGTTCTACTCGGCAAACCGCAATTTACTCTGGTGCACTTCTGTTATTAATGTGCGGTTTTTAATTATTTCATACATTATCTTGTTGACTTTTAATATCGAAAAGCATTTTTTTATTTGTAAATTTAGTATTTGCATACTTTTTACCATTAATAAAATTAATTTAATTTATTATTTCCTTTTTTTTTTAATATTTTTTAAAAATAAAATTGTTAGCTTACCAAAAATCTTTCAGCTCATGCACTTAAAAATTTATTTAAAAATTAAAAAATACTTAACAAAATTATTTTAATGCATTTTATCTAATAAGCAAGTCAAAGGGACTTGCTTATTATTATCATATTCTATAATACATATATAAGTAAAAGAAAAAAACTTTTTCCGAGAAATCTTTTATTCCAAAAGAAAAGTTTTGAATTACATTATGCAACTGTAAAGAGAATTACGTCGAAGGCATATAAATTAGGCGTGCTTAATTTAAATATTTTACTTTTAAAATATTTTGAGCAACGTAAATTTGATTAACTTAATTATTCAGCAAAAGAAAAACCCAAGGACACACAATATATAAAAATTAAATAAAAAATTTAAAAATTTTTTTTAAATAATGCAAAGTTCTATTGAGAAGAAAAATGCTAATGTCAGTTTATTTTCTCTAAAGTATCTTTAAAGTAATTTATAATTCGAGTAGCATTAAAACTTTAATACTTAAAAAATTCTCAGCAATTCGAAAGAAAATAATTTATGGTTAAAAAAATTTAAAAAAAAAATTAAGTAAATAATGGAAAAAATCCATTTTGGAATCATTAATTCCATTCAAATTGTACAGTTGCAACTGCAGCTGTTGCAATTGCTCCAGATTGTCTTGTTGTTGCTTCTACTATATTGTTGCTGTTATTGCTGAAACTACATCCGACAACTGCCACTGCAACAAATATAGATGCTCCGTTTGGTTTTTCTTCTATAATTTTTTGAATTTTTTTCTCTTTGAAATTTTTACTGGCATCACAGTTACACTGGACACTAACAGATTTTAATTCCTCTTCGACTTTTCTCTTTTTATTTTTCTTTCCGTTTTCTTTTACTAGGAAGAACGAATTTTTTTTATTAATTTTTGCTGGCTTTGCTATAAGTTTTCATATTGCATCCACTGAAAATTTCATTTTCAATTAAGTTGTACAAAACTTATGCCATTTGGTGCCAAACACTCCTCTTCAGCGTGGTTAGTTGTGTCTCTCTACGAGTCTCTGACTACTATATGCATGTGTTTGTAAGTTGTGTGTGGCTGAATGGAGCCACAATGGCTACTAGTGTTTTTCAATTGGTTTGTTATACTTCATGGTAGTAGGGTCGTCCTTCAAGTTCTCAATTTTAGTTCATATTTTTATTGGGTTTATACTTCAATTACTGCGTTCTCATTTCTTAGCAGTTCTCAATATTTTCGTATGTTTTCTTCTAAATTTCTTTTGATATTGCAATTAAAAAAAAATTAAACAAGAAAAATGTACTTTTGACTTTTTTTTTTTGAATATAACTTATTTATAAAATCTTCTTGAATATGTAGAGTTCCTTAAATACTTTGTGAATATCCTTAAATATTTATTTTCGTAGTCTGTAGTAATTGACTTCATATTATTAAATTTATCAATTTTATCAAGTCTCTTAAGAGGACTTCCGTTTTTTTTGATAAATCGAATTCATAACAACGTACTTGTACAGGTAAAATTTTTCAAAGTAATTCTCTTTTAGTTTCAAAATCTCTAGCTTCTCTTTTCACTGCTCATCGAAGTCATCAGTTTGATAACCACACTACAATAAAAAAAATCCCCCTGTGCCATGTTGACAAGATAGGTTAGTTGTTATATAACAACTAACCTGCCATAAACTGTTTTATAAATTTTTGGAGTAAAGTAACGGTAAGGCACTTTTTCTATATTCAAACCATTCGTTAAACTGTTTCAAATGAAGTATATGATATTTGAAGTTTCTTATCAACCATGATATTGGTCATTTTTATATAAACAAGACTGCAAGATTTACTTGGTCCAATTTATATTAGAAACGTATTAGTCAGGCTGCAACCAAAGAGAAACCTACTGAGTACTACGGTAGCGGTGTTGACAGGTTACGGTATGTTAGAGAGGCATGCAATGTTGTTTAACCTCCCTTAAAATTACGTTTGTCGGAGTTATGGCTGTGTGAATGAGCATAACAGTCTTTCCACCTTCTCTTTGGTGCCCCTTATCCAATTAACCTGACAGATCTCTCATCTTTTGAAAATTTGGGATATAGCCCAGAGTATAGACTCGTCAAATTGATTGAATGAGAAAGTCATACTCTTGTTATAGGACGTCGCTACTCCAATCTAACCTAACCTAAACACAATTTGTCTAATTTTTTTTCACTTTTTGGTATATTTGGATTTTACATCGTTTTCAATGTTTTCTCAAACTTCAAGTAAGCTGGTTGTTCAATAGTATACTTGCCAAACGCTTACTTTAACATTTTGATTGCTTAGCTGCAGTACTATAAAAATAACTATGGATTGGATTTTATACAACGATCACTATTTGCCTCCATACTGTCTTCATCCTTTTGAGTTTTATTTGAATACGGTTTTAGCGATATTATCCTGAGTGTAATACCAATTTAGTTCTACTCTCTTTATCAGAATTACGAGTTGAACCAATTTCAATTTTTTTTTCAATTTATACACCTTTTTACAAGTATTACTAACTTAATAAAAAGGTCAAAAAACGTTAAGCTTTTTTTTTCAATTTTATATAAAGTTTTGAAATTAATTAATTAAATTGTTTTTTAGTACTTAAAAATATTTAAGAGGCACTTTTGTTCTACTAACAATTAAATGTATTTTATTTAAAAAGTTTTTTGTTTTGTTTTTATTCTACAGAAAATATATGCAAAATAAATATTGTAAAAAAAGGTTAAAAATGAGTGTAAATATTAAAATTCATAAAAAGTTAGGAAATAAATTTTTATGGAAAAATATTTTTGTTGAAAAATTCAAATTAGTTATACTTATTTAAAAATTATGAAGATAGCCCTAAATTTAGTTTTTTGGAAAAGAAATTTTATTAAAAAAAATCAGATGACTTGCACTAATTCATAAAATTACAAATTAAGTCCTTAACATACTTAAGTATTCAGTCCCTCACTTAAGTAATCAGTACTCATCTCTGCTCAAAATGTATGTACAACGACTTACATTTCATGCCAATGATGAAGCACTCGCAGAAGATTTTTTAGACAAACTATTCTGATTTTAAACTGAATTAATTTCTTTCAAAATATTAAAATCAAAATTTATATTAAAAATATTGTCAAACTATATTATATTTTAACTTTTTAATTATATTGTCTTTACCCGTCCTGACTATACGGGTTTCATATAAAAATATATTTCATACAAGCGCCCATTTTTATATACAAATCTATTGTTTATATGTGTTCATTTGTTAGTATGATTTGGTAACAATATCAAATATTATAGGTAAATCTCACGATTGTAGTAATATTTTTAGTTATGCTACGTATTAGTTTCAGTTTGTGATTAAATATGTTGCTATGAGAAGATATGTTTTACTATTGTTTAATGGCACACAACTACTGACTCCCTGCAGAGTTTACATACCACATCTGAGAGTATTCAAAAATTTAATTTCGTAATTATATTTACAACAATTAAGCCATTGCGTTGCCTAGTAATTCCATGTTGTATGCAAACAAAGCCCAATTATGCACAATTTCAGATTATTTGCTCAAATACACAGTTTGCAGATACGAAATGCGGAATGCGGAATGGCTTGAGTGCACGCAATTTGAATGAAATGAACTTAGGGAATAGAGTATCAATCCCCCAATTTTAATAAAATTATTACTTGGAAATGTGAAAACAGGAGTATGCAACGGAGTGTATGTAGGCAAATTGTGTCACAAATTAATTAAGATTCATAAGCGAACTTAGGTCTCAAATTCCCAATTAGTAGCACGAAATACATCAAATGTTTAGAGCACTGACAATAGATTTAATTGTTAATAATAGCATGAGCAACTAATGAGACAGGTACTCTAAGTGCTCTTTAGAAATTTTATATAGGTTAATGCATTAATGACAATTATACAGCTTTCAGAATTTAATTGAGATATACGAGTGTATGAGATATAAATTTTAATTCATTTTGTTTTGTTGGGTATGAGGAGTGAGCAAACTGAATTATATTTTATTCAGAACATATTTTACTTATTTTACTTATTTTCTTGTTTAATATCGTTACTAAAAGTCACTTGTTACAAACTAGTTCAAGGATATTTTTGCAACATGCACGTACATTATCTTATCCTTCATGCATGCCTGCACATAAACGCATTAAAATTGAGAGAGAAAAAAGGAACTAACAACAATAAATAAGATGTTTTCAATTTTACATAATACATTGTGCCTGGTACACTGCTGACTTTTAAGCATGGCCTGTGAACGCACAAAGTTGGTTTACAATTTCTAGTACGAGAGCATATGCAAGGATATTAAGGATATGGCGGTGTTGTTGTGTTTGTATGAGAAGCTGCAGTTGCTATTATTTTCATTTTGGCACAGCTATATGACTTTTGTCATTATGCATGAAAGAAAAAGAAATCTTCTTGGATGTTGGCCAAATGTTATGAATTAAAAACTACATTTACTTAAAAGATGAATTTATTTTTTATGTGCTTTGTATT
>NW_024034726.1:0-5146 GCF_002237135.1 Teleopsis dalmanni | reverse complement strand
TTTCATTTCTACGGAAAAATCAAATTCAATTACATTAATATTTCATATTAATTAAATGCAAAATAAACAATTCTGTAGTTGGAAGGCTTATTTAGGATTTAAACTATTGTTATAAACTAATCTAAGGATAGTAGGAATACTTTGTCTAGTTTCCAAATGATAGAATCAGATGGTCCAATCCACTTTGCAATGTACTTTTCTTCTGTGTTTACAATAAACGTGACAAGCATTTTGCAGAACTACAACTTCAAAAATATTAAAAATGTTATTAACAAAATAATTTATTTTGACTTTATATGGTTTAGTGAATTAGAGTTATAATAAATATTTCTCATTATTAAATGCTTTATATTCCAAAACAGGCTTTGGCTTTTAACAGTGTCTATTAATTTTTTAAATTTTTAATTTTTTAATTTTTTCCTACTTATATAAATACAGTTAATATAGTCCTTCTATCTTCTAATTGTTTGAAACAATGAAATACAATGAAATACAATGAAATACAATGATATCGACATTTGATATAAATTATGCATAAATTTATAATTTTAATTTGTAGTTAGTTTGATTAGATTTTAAAATTATGTCCTAGTTGTTAGCTGCATTCAGCTCAAATAACAAGAAACAAATAATAGTTACTAGATCATGCGAACTCGTATTTGACTTTCATTTCTACGGAAAAATCAAATTCAATGACATTCATATTTCATATTAATCAAATGCAAAATAAACAATTCTGTAGTTGGAAGGCTTATTTAGGCTTTAAACTATTGTTATAAACTAATCTAAGGATAGTAGGAATACTTTGTCTAGTTTCCAAATGATAGAATCAGATGGTCCAATCCACTTTGCAATGTACATTTCTTCTGTGTTTACAATAAACGTGACAAGCATTTTGCAGAACTACAACTTCAAAAATATTAAAAATGTTAAAAATGTCAAAAATATTATTAATAAAATAATTTATTTTGACTTTATATGGTTTAGTGAATTAGAGTTATAATAAATATTTCTCATTATTAAATGCTTTATATTCCAAAACAGGCTTTGGCTTTTAACAGTGTCTATTAATTTTTTAATTTTTTAATTTTTTAATTTTTTAATTTTTTCCTACTTATATAAATACAGTAAATATAGCCCTTCTATCTTCTAATTGTTTGAAACAATGAAATACAATGAAATACAATGATATCGACATTTGATATAAATTATGCATAAATTTATAATTTTAATTTGTAGTTAGTTTGATTAGATTTTAAAATTATGTCCTAGTTGTTAGCTGCATTCAGCTCGAATAACAAGAAGCAAATAATAGTTACTAGATTTTGCGAACTCGTATTTGACTTTCATTTCTACGGAAAAATCAAATTCAATTACATTAATATTTCATATTAATTAAATGCAAAATAAACAATTCTGTAGTTGGAAGGCTTATTTAGGCTTTAAACTATTGTTATAAACTAATCTAAGGATAGTAGGAATACTTTGTCTAGTTTCCAAATGATAGAATCAGATGGTCCAATCCACTTTGCAATGTACATTTCTTCTGTGTTTACAATAAAACGTGACAAGCATTTGCAGAACTACAACTTCAAAAATATTAAAAATGTTATTAACAAAATAATTTATTTTGACTTTATATGGTTTAATGAAATAGAGTTATAATAAATATTTCTCATTATTAAATGCTTTATATTCTTAAACAGACTTTGGATTTTAACAGTGGCTATTAATTTTTTAATTTTTTAATTTTTTAATTTTTTCCTACTTATATAAATACAGTTAATATAGTCCTTCTATCTCCTAATTGTTTGAAACAATGAAATACAATGAAATACAATGATATCGACATTTGATATAAATTATGCATAAATTTATAATTTCAATTTGTAGTTAGTTTGATTAGATTTTAAAATTATGTCCTAGTTGTTAGCTGCATTCAGCTCGAATAACAAGAAGCAAATATTAGTTACTAAATTTTGCGAACTCGTATTTGACTTTCATTTCTACGGAAAAATCAAATTCAATTACATTAATATTTCATATTAATTAAATGCAAAATAAACAATTCTGTAGTTGGAAGGCATATTTAGGATTTAAACTATTGTTATAAACTAATCTAAGGATAGTAGGAATACTTTGTCTAGTTTCCAAATGATAGAATCAGATGGTCCAATCCACTTTGCAATGTACATTTCTTCTGTGTTTACAATAAACGTGACAAGCATTTTGCAGAACTACAACTTCAAAAATATTAAAAATGTTAAAAATGTCAAAAATATTATTAATAAAATAATTTATTTTGACTTTATATGGTTTAGTGAATTAGAGTTATAATAAATATTTCTCATTATTAAATGCTTTATATTCCAAAACAGGCTTTGGCTTTTAACAGTGTCTATTAATTTTTTAAATTTTTAATTTTTTAATTTCTTAATTTTTTCCTACTTATATAAATACAGTTATTATAGTCCTTCTATCTTCTAATTGTTTGAAACAATGAAATACAATTAAATACAATGAAATACAATGATATCGACATTTGATATAAATTATGCATAAATTTATAATTTTAATTTGTAGTTAGTTTGATTAGATTTTAAAATTATGTCCTAGTTGTTAGCTGCATTCAGCTCGAATAACAAGAAGCAAATAATAGTTACTAGATTATGCGAACTCGTGTTTGACTTTCATTTCTACGGAAAAATCAAATTCAATGACATTCATATTTCATATTAATTAAATGCAAAATAAACAATTATGTAGTTGGAAGGCTTATTTAGGCTTTAAACTATTGTTATAAACTAATCTAAGGATAGTAGGAATACTTTGTCTAGTTTCCAAATGATAGAATCAGATGGTCCAATCCACTTTGCAATGTACATTTCTTCTGTGTTTACAATAAACGTGACAAGCATTTTGCAGAATTACAACTTCAAAAATATTAAAAATGTTATTAACAAAATAATTTATTTAGACTTTATATGGTTTAATGAAATAGAGTTATAATAAATATTTCTCATTATTAAATGCTTTATATTCCAAAACAGGCTTTGGCTTTTAACAGTGTCTATTAATTTTTTAATTTTTTCCTACTTATATAAATACAGTAAATATAGGCCTTCTATCTTCTAATTGTTGGAAACAATGAAATACAATGAAATACAATGATATCGACATTTGATATAAATTATGCATAAATTTATAATTTTAATTTGTAGTTAGTTTGATTAGATTTTAAAATTATGTCCTAGTTGTTAGCTGCATTCAGCTCGAATAACAAGAAGCAAATAATAGTTACTAGATCATGCGAACTCGTATTTGACTTTCATTTCTACGGAAAAATCAAATTCAATGACATTCATATTTCATATTAATCAAATGCAAAATAAACAATTCTGTAGTTGGAAGGCTTATTTAGGCTTTAAACTATTGTTATAAACTAATCTAAGGATAGTAGGAATACTTTGTCTAGTTTCCAAATGATAGAATCAGATGGTCCAATCCACTTTGCAATGTACATTTCTTCTGTGTTTACAATAAACGTGACAAGCATTTTGCAGAACTACAACTTCAAAAATATTAAAAATATTAAAAATGTCAAAAATATTATTAATAAAATAATTTATTTTGACTTTATATGGTTTAGTGAATTAGAGTTATAATAAATATTTCTCATTATTAAATGCTTTATATTCTTAAACAGACTTTGGATTTTAACAGTGGCTATTAATTTTTTAATTTTTTCCTACTTATATAAATACAGTTATTATAGTCCTTCTATCTTCTAATTGTTTGAAACAATGAAATACAATGAAATACAATGAAATACAATGAAATACAATGATATCGACATTTGATATAAATTATGCATAAATTTATAATTTCAATTTGTAGTTAGTTTGATTAGATTTTAAAATTATGTCCTAGTTGTTAGCTGCATTCAGCTCGAATAACAAGAAGCAAATATTAGTTACTAAATTTTGCGAACTCGTATTTAACTTTCATTTCTACGGAAAAATCAAATTCAATTACATTAATATTTCATATTAATTAAATGCAAAATAAACAATTCTGTAGTTGGAAGGCTTATTTAGGCTTTAAACTATTGTTATAAACTAATCTAAGGATAGTAGGAATACTTTGTCTAGTTTCCAAATGATAGAATCAGATGGTCCAATCCACTTTGCAATGTACATTTCTTCTGTGTTTACAATAAACGTGACAAGCATTTTGCAGAACTACAACTTCAAAAATATTAAAAATGTTATTAACAAAATAATTTATTTTGACTTTATATGGTTTAGTGAATTAGAGTTATAATAAATATTTCTCATTATTAAATGCTTTATATTCCAAAACAGGCTTTGGCTTTTAACAGTGTCTATTAATTTTTTAAATTTTTAATTTTTTAATTTCTTAATTTTTTCCTACTTATATAAATACAGTTATTATAGTCCTTCTATCTTCTAATTGTTTGAAACAATGAAATACAATTAAATACAATGAAATACAATGATATCGACATTTGATATAAATTATGCATAAATTTATAATTTTAATTTGTAGTTAGTTTGATTAGATTTTAAAATTATGTCCTAGTTGTTAGCTGCATTCAGCTCGAATAACAAGAAGCAAATAATAGTTACTAGATTATGCGAACTCGTGTTTGACTTTCATTTCTACGGAAAAATCAAATTCAATGACATTCATATTTCATATTAATTAAATGCAAAATAAACAATTATGTAGTTGGAAGGCTTATTTAGGCTTTAAACTATTGTTATAAACTAATCTAAGGATAGTAGGAATACTTTGTCTAGTTTCCAAATGATAGAATCAGATGGTCCAATCCACTTTGCAATGTACATTTCTTCTGTGTTTACAATAAACGTGACAAGCATTTTGCAGAACTACAACTTCAAAAATATTAAAAATATTATTAACAAAATAATTTATTTTGACTTTATATGGTTTAGTGAATTAGAGTTATAATAAATATTTCTCATTATTAAATGCTTTATATTCGAAAACAGGCTTTGGCTTTTAACAGTGTCTATTAATTTTTTAAATTTTTAATTTTTTAATTTTTTCCTACTTATATAAATACAGTTATTATAGTCCTTCTATCTTCTAATTGTTTGAA
>NW_024034724.1:0-5148 GCF_002237135.1 Teleopsis dalmanni | reverse complement strand
TGTTAAGTAAAAAATCAATTGCATTGAATATGTCATCATTATCAGTAATTGTCTATCTTTAGATTTCTATGATAGTTAACTCGCAAAAGTTGGAACACAAATAAAATTATTATTGCAATTAAATTCTCTTTGAAAATTATTAAATTCATGCATATAGACTTGTTGAGAAGAGATACAAAATGCGATTTCGCAGTCTTATTTTTGGTCTCAATATTGACTTAAGTATGACTTAGGATGCAAAATTCGATGGCTAAAGCATAACTTACCCAAGCTCTTAATGTAATAATCTACTATCGTATCAACTGGAAAGGTTCAGTTAATATTTCGGCACATTAGCATATCTATTGAAGCCTTTTGAATGATCTCAATGATATCGTTTCAACTTCCTCACATTGTAAATTACAGTTTGGGTAATAGCCATGCAGCAATATCGGAATATTACAGTGAATGGTCGATAGTAATGATTCATTTTTGCTTAAAAACTTAAGTACAATGATGGTAGCAAAACTAAACTACTTGGGTCTCAATATTTCGAAAAAACATGTTGTATTCGGGACCACATTTGTTAAAAACTTCTACATATTATTATGCTTCCACCAGCTGATCTTCTGATACGACTGTTTGACACTCGATTTTCTGGTCAAGTGTGTTGAATTTTGGTCTACAATTCATGTAGAATTTTCAACTAAAATTCTGTGTCCTCCAACAGATCTCCTGTTATGACTTTTTGGCTCTAGATTTTCTGGTACAGTTTGCTAAATTCTGGATAACAACTGTTGTAAAACTCGCAGATAATATTCCGCGTTTATCATTGGACATTCTGATATCAATTTATTCTAAGCAATTCCTTTTAATTTGAACGTGGTCTAGTTTTATTTAATTTTGTACTTTTCAAAGCATATTGTTCTATCTTTTGGGGACTTCCGACTTCTATACTTCACTTTGACATCTTGTTTTTGGTTTATATTATAAACTTCTAGTTTTTTTAACAATTACAATAGATGGTATGCACGTGGAAAACTTCTAGAACAGGTTATAAATGTCTTTGCAATGCTGAACTCTCCATTCTTTTTGCTGGTCCATCAGAGTGTGTGGAACGAACTCTGTGGAGATCTACAATTCGTTCAAATTATTTGTTGAAAATTAATAGATTGCGCTTTGCAGTACCTCAGTTTTCTTTTCGATGAGTCTTGTAATTACCCAGTAGTCACATTTAAGATATTTTTTTTTTTGATTGCGAGGGATTGTTGGTGGGAGTACTTGGTTTTTATATTCAAGGTCGCGGAATCGAATGAACTAAAGGAAAATTGGCGTTGAGTACATCTATTTCCAGTCTGCACACAATTTTTTCGCTTTTTTTAATCAATTTGTACAGAATATAATATTCATTTTTCCATCCCTGTTGTTTTTTTGACCAATAGGTATAAAGTGTCATTATATGTTAAATTCTAGCAATGTTAAGCGCTTTCGTTTCGATTTTGACAAATAACATATATAGTAGATAATGTAGACACTATTTACCTATTATCATTCACTCATAGAGGCGGTGGCAATAAGAAAAAACTTTTATGGAGTTTTTAATTGATGTGGGACCCATTATGTATTTTATATAATTTCTTTTCTTACAAACAAAAATGATTCCTTTTTATTTTTTATATAAAAAGACATAAAAAATAAATTCTGTAACAAAAAAGCAATTTAATTGTTTCGAAAAATTAAGAATTCATTATAATAAAAATCTTACAAAGTCACGCACAATTCAATTATATATACATACTTGTATATTATGTAGTGACGTAAAAATAAAATAAAATAAATTCATCGTTCCGCATTTTTTCGTAGCATTTAATGTTGCAGTCAATTAAATTAATTCAGTCTTTCAGTCTCTTCAAAGAATAAAATGTATCTACAGATACAGATTTAAAGCTACTACACTTAAGTGATGACTTGCATTCACACTGCAAAAAATGGGTGCCAAAAAAAAAAGGAATTAAAATAAAAATACAAAAATTTTAGATAAAAAACTTAAGTTTTAATAAAATTTGGCAAACAAATAATAAAAAATAAATTAAATTATAAAAAAAATTTGCAGTAAAATTATAAAAAATTATATTTTTGGTAATCGCATCAGTCAGAGTCGTTTTGTGATAAATTTCCTGTTCTTTTCTTCTTTGTATTTTACTATAGATAATAGACTTAAAAAAGAATTGGCATTGATATGAGCAAAAATGGAATTATTTTAAAGTACAAAATATTAAATAAAATGAATCATTTTATGAACAATAAAATAAATTCGTAAGCAAAGAAATTTTGCAAGCATTATAAAATCTGACGCATGGAGTAGAATGTCTGATAAGAAACTTAAACCGAAAACCATAAAAGAGTTCGACGAATGATATATGACGTATTTACAGCCACTATTACGTACTACATAATGTTAATACTTTAAGATACATGACTTTAATAGGAACTCTGAATATGATAATCGGGGTATACATTATATTTTAATTTATTTATTTTTTAATTATTTCATTTCTTTATATTTTATTTTATATATTTTATTTGATATATTTTTCTTAATTTTATTTTGTGTATTTTTCTTAATTTTATTTTAACACAAATTATTTTATTTTATTAAATAATTTAAAAACACATTCACTGTATAGCTCGAAGTTACACATCTGGAATAAAGTTTACCAAGGCATTCTGCCGTGTTGGAGAGCTGTTGGCACTTCTGCAACCGTGAATTGATTTATTTTTAGTTTATTTTATTTTAATGGTTGAATGGAGATTAAAGAAATTTCTTAATGTAGATTAAAACTTTATGGTTAACCTCGACTTTTATCTCTCTTTAATACCGCAGATCTCTGATCCCTTACACATCCCTGATGAATTTTGAAAAGGGATTATGCTCTATTCGTGATAGTAGTTCAGCTTATATGGCCGTACCATTACCCCCTAAAATAGAAACAGAAATCTTCTGACCAAATGTACTGACTAGATACTGACAGATATCTAGTCATACAGATTTTTTAAATTATTTAATGTGTTATAGCTATAGATAGTTATTAGGTTTTTTAATAAAGTGGTTTGGAATAAAAAAAAAATAAAAATTTTCTAATAAAGGTCTGCCGGGTGATCAATGATATGTGTAATCTACTATTTTTCTCTAAATAAATTTTTCGCCCTTTATTCAGTAATTTGCTAATGTCCCAATAATTGTTGACACTTCATTTAATCGTCTTATCACGCGATTGGAGTTCGTAATAGTTCCATAATAGTTCCATCCTCTTAAAACCCCGACGCAAGATGTGTTGTTGTGTTCAAGAAACAATCCTTAGGTGAAAATCGATTTTTTATTTTTATTATTTTACTTACAATAATCATTGTATCTAGCTTTATTGTTTATTTACGTCATGACTTCTTATATATTGGTCGTTCTAAATCGTACATATATATAAATAGAAGTTTTCGGAGCTCAGTTGGGCAGATTAAGTAACATTTTGCATATCAAAATTTTCAGAACGAACGAATGAATCGATTTCTGGTGATATGTTAGAGTGGCTTCAACATAAATACCGTAATTCTTATTTTAGTCCTTTCCTTTATTTTTCGATAACTTTAAAATATTGAGCTAATAAAATAATAAAATAATGAAGCTAATTAATTGCGCGGAAAAGAATCGAAGACAATCCTATAAATAAGTATAATTTAAACTAAACTAATATGGTTTATATTAATTTACTTTAGTTTCATAGTAATTATCTGCAGTAATTAATTTGTCTTCTATTCGTCTTGATGTCATACTGATAAGAATATTGTATGTGGTAGCTATTATTTTTGCAGCTTTTGTTTATTTTAGTAAAAAATTTAATTACATTAACTGCTTTAAGTTTTTGTTACCTCATGTTATTTATATAAACATGATGTCTACGAGCACTACTAGTAATACTCATTTCTTAATTATAATAAATTTTCATTTGATATAACTTCATGACATAGACTTTTCAAGCATATGTTTTGCGAAAGTAAGAACATCATATATTTTTATTTATATATAATAATTTGAATGGAATTCATTACATACATTCCCTTTTATAAAATGTCAAAACCTACGAAGAAGTTGATTGACATATATCATATATAGATTGTATGAGGGCAGATACACTCAAAATTGATGCATTTCACCAAGAAGTTAATGAGTTGAATAAAGTTCTTTGATAGAATAGAAGAATTGAGACTTGATAGAGTTGAATAAAGTCGATCAATAGAACATATTATACTCGTATAGTTTGCAATGCGCCATATACCATGTACTTTATCTTAATCAAACATGATGGAATTATACAATTAAATGATGAAAGATAATTGTAGGGGCTAAGCTATTACAATAATTATGTAGCGACTTGCTGTCACATCCGGCGAGGCCGGCTCAAAATCTCTGCAAGTCGAGTGTTTGAGCGCTAAATAATCCCCTCTGCATAACCAGCGTATGTTTCAAACAAAACGCACCGGCTCCTTCCCCATTGCGGAAACTGGGGGCCGTTGGCCCTGACCTGCCATGACCAGTTCAACTTCAAAATTGGGCATGTTTTCGCCAATCTGATTGGCGCGGACATCGACCATAATGGCAATCTGGGGCCGTTCCTGAGCCCGCGCAAACACTGCGGGCGCACCGGCGACCTGAAAATGTGACGGATTTAACGTACTGGATTCCATTCAGAACGCCGGGTCTGCCTGCGGCACTTGCTGCGCCGCCAATTGAATCTGTCGTAAAATTAGTCTGATCGGCCATGGTGTCCAGAGGCTCCTGTCGGCAAATTTTCAATGTCTGCGCGTTAAATAAGAAATGCGGCAAAGTTAGGCGAGCAGTAACAGATTAGTCCCGCCTGTGCGAGGGGGCAGTTTGTTAAGAGAGCAGTGTGAACGGTCTTCAGCGCTCAGAGTTTAACAGAAATCTGCGGGGAGTGGGGCCGCCTGCTTTTGCGTCTTTCTTCAATCTGTTTTCTTGCTCTCCTTACCCCGGAAGGCTACGAGGTATCCATGATCAGACTCACTGTTGTTATCCCCTTTCTGCTGGCTCTTGTCATTTTCAGCGCCAGTAATCAGGACCCGCTGGATATGTGGCTGCTCACCTATAGCTGGAAA
>NW_024034722.1:0-5150 GCF_002237135.1 Teleopsis dalmanni | reverse complement strand
ACAATGAAATACAATGAAATACAATGAAATACAATGAAATCGACATTTGATATCAATTTCATATGAATGCATAAATTTATAAATTTGATTTGTAGTTTGATCAGATTTTAAAATTATGTCCTAGCTGTTAGCTGTTAGCTGCTAACTGCTAACTGCTAACTGCTAACTGCTAACAAAATTGCAAAATTATAAAATTGTGAAATTACAAAACAAATCTGTAGTTAGAAGACTTATTTATACTTTTAACTTTTGTTTTGTTATAAACTAATTTAAGGATGGTAGAAATAATTTCCAAATGAGTTTCCAAATGATAAAACAGATGGTCCGGTCCGGTCCGGTCCACTTTACAATGTACATTACGACAAGCGTTTTGCAGAACTTTAAAAATATAAATAATATTAAAAATAAAATAATTACAATTATAATAAATTCTATTCATCATTTAATGATTTATATTGCAAAACATGTTTGACTCTCAACAGTAGCTATTTATTATTTCCTGCTTTCCTGCTTTCCTACTTTCCTACTTTCCTACTAATATATATATATACACCCAATATAGCCTTTCTATCTTTTAATTGTTTGAAACAATCAAATACAATGAAATACAATGAAATACAATGAAATCGACATTTGATATGAATTTCATATGAATGCATAAATTTATAAATTTGATTTGTAGTTAGTTTGATCAGATTTTAAAATTATGTCCTAGCTGTTAGCTGCTAACTGCTAACTGCTACCTGCTAACTGCTAACAAAATAGCAAAATTATAAAATTGTAAAATTACAAAACAAATCTGTAGTTAGAAGACTTATTTATACTTTTAACTTTTGTTTTGTTATAAACTAATTTAAGGATGGTAGAAATATTTTCCAAATGAGTTTCCGAATGATAAAACAGATGGTCCGGTCCGGTCCGGTCCGGTCCACTTTACAATGTACATTACGACAAGCGTTTTGCAGAACTTTAAATATATAAATAATATTAAAAATAAAATAATTACAATTATAATAAATTCTATTCATCATTTAATGATTTATATTGCAAAACAAGCTTTGACTCTCAACAGTAGCTATTTATTATTTCCTGCTTTCCTACTTTCCTACTTTCCTACGTTCCTACTAATATATATATATACACCCAATATAGCCTTTCTATCTTTTAATTGTTTGAAACAATCAAATACAATGAAATAAAATGAAATACAATGAAATCGACATTTGATATCAATTTCATATGAATGCATAAATTTATAAATTTGATTTGTAAGTTAGTTTGATCAGATTTTAAAATTATGTTCTAGCTGTTAGCTGCTAACTGCTAACTGCTAACTGCTAACTGCTAACAAAATAGCAAAATTATAAAATTGTAAAATTACAAAACAAATCTGTAGTTAGAAGACTTATTTATACTTTTAACTTTTGTTTTGTTATAAACTAATTTAAGGATGGTAGAAATATTTTCCAAATGAGTTTCCGAATGATAAAACAGATGGTCCGGTCCGGTCCGGTCCGGTCCACTTTACAATGTACATTACGACAAGCGTTTTGCAGAACTTTAAATATATAAATAATATTAAAAATAAAATAATTACAATTATAATAAATTCTATTCATCATTTAATGATTTATATTGCAAAACAAGCTTTGACTCTCAACAGTAGCTATTTATTATTTCCTGCTTTCCTACTTTCCTACTTTCCTACGTTCCTACTAATATATATATATACACCCAATATAGCCTTTCTATCTTTTAATTGTTTGAAACAATCAAATACAATGAAATAAAATGAAATACAATGAAATCGACATGATATCAATTTCATATGAATGCATAAATTTATAAATTTGATTTGTAGTTTGATCAGATTTTAAAATTATGTCCTAGCTGTTAGCTGTTAGCTGCTAACTGCTAACTGCTAACTGCTAACTGCTAACAAAATTGCAAAATTATAAAATTGTGAAATTACAAAACAAATCTGTAGTTAGAAGACTTATTTATACTTTTAACTTTTGTTTTGTTATAAACTAATTTAAGGATGGTAGAAATAATTTCCAAATGAGTTTCCAAATGATAAAACAGATGGTCCGGTCCGGTCCGGTCCACTTTACAATGTACATTACGACAAGCGTTTTGCAGAACTTTAAAAATATAAATAATATTAAAAATAAAATAATTACAATTATAATAAATTCTATTCATCATTTAATGATTTATATTGCAAAACATGTTTGACTCTCAACAGTAGCTATTTATTATTTCCTGCTTTCCTGCTTTCCTACTTTCCTACTTTCCTACTAATATATATATATACACCCAATATAGCCTTTCTATCTTTTAATTGTTTGAAACAATCAAATACAATGAAATACAATGAAATACAATGAAATCGACATTTGATATGAATTTCATATGAATGCATAAATTTATAAATTTGATTTGTAGTTAGTTTGATCAGATTTTAAAATTATGTCCTAGCTGTTAGCTGCTAACTGCTAACTGCTACCTGCTAACTGCTAACTGCTAACAAAATTGCAAAATTATAAAATTGTAAAATTACAAAACAAATCTGTAGTTAGAAGACTTATTTATACTTTTAACTTTTGTTTTGTTATAAACTAATTTAAGGATGGTAGAAATATTTTCCAAATGAGTTTCCAAATGATAAAACAGATGGTCCGGTCCAGTCCGGTCCGGTCCGGTCCACTTTACAATGTACATTACGACAAGCGTTTTGCAGAACTTTAAAAATATTAATAATATTAAAAATAAAATAATTACAATTATAATAAATTCTATTCATCATTTAATGCTTTATATTGCAAAACAGGCTTTGACTCTCAACAGTAGCTATTTATTATTTCCTGCTTTCCTACTTTCCTACTTTCCGACTAATATATATATATACACCCAATATAGCCTTTCTATCTTTTAATTGTTTGAAACAATCAAATACAATGAAATACAATGAAATACAATGAAATACAATGAAATCGACATTTGATATCAATTTCATATGAATGCATAAATTTATAAATTTGATTTGTAGTTTGATCAGATTTTAAAATTATGTCCTAGCTGTTAGCTGTTAGCTGCTAACTGCTAACTGCTAACTGCTAACAAAATTGCAAAATTATAAAATTGTGAAATTACAAAACAAATCTGTAGTTAGAAGACTTATTTATACTTTTAACTTTTGTTTTGTTATAAACTAATTTAAGGATGGTAGAAATATTTTCCAAATGAGTTTCCAAATGATAAAACAGATGGTCCGGTCCGGTCCGGTCCACTTTACAATGTACATTACGACAAGCGTTTTGCAGAACTTTAAAAATATTAATAATATTAAAAATAAAATAATTACAATTATAATAAATTCTATTCATCATTTAATGCTTTATATTGCAAAACATGTTTGACTCTCAACAGTAGCTATTTATTATTTCCTGCTTTCCTGCTTTCCTACTTTCCTACTTTCCTACTAATATATATATATACACCCAATATAGCCTTTCTATCTTTTAATTGTTTGAAACAATGAAATACAATGAAATACAATGAAATACAATGAAATCGACATTTGATATGAATTTCATATGAATGCATAAATTTATAAATTTGATTTGTAGTTTGATCAGATTTTAAAATTATGTCCTAGCTGTTAGCTGCTAACTGCTAACTGCTACCTGCTAACTGCTAACAAAATTGCAAAATTATAAAATTGTGAAATTACAAAACAAATCTGTAGTTAGAAGACTTATTTATACTTTTAACTTTTGTTTTGTTATAAACTAATTTAAGGATGGTAGAAATAATTTCCAAATGAGTTTCCAAATGATAAAACAGATGGTCCGGTCCGGTCCGGTCCACTTTACAATGTACATTACGACAAGCGTTTTGCAGAACTTTAAAAATATAAATAATATTAAAAATAAAATAATTACAATTATAATAAATTCTATTCATCATTTAATGATTTATATTGCAAAACATGTTTGACTCTCAACAGTAGCTATTTATTATTTCCTGCTTTCCTGCTTTCCTACTTTCCTACTTTCCTACTAATATATATATATACACCCAATATAGCCTTTCTATCTTTTAATTGTTTGAAACAATCAAATACAATGAAATACAATGAAATACAATGAAATCGACATTTGATATGAATTTCATATGAATGCATAAATTTATAAATTTGATTTGTAGTTAGTTTGATCAGATTTTAAAATTATGTCCTAGCTGTTAGCTGCTAACTGCTAACTGCTAACTGCTAACTTCTAACAAAATTGCAAAATTTTAAAATTTTAAAATTACAAAACAAATCTGTAGTTAGAGATTAATTTTATTTTACTTTTGTTTTGTTATAACTAATTTAAGGATGGTAGAAATATTTCCAAATGAGTTTCCGAATGATACAACAGGTGGTTCCGGTCGGTCCACTTACAATGTACATTACGACAAGCGTTTTGCAGAACTTTAAAAATATAAATAATATTAAAAATAAAATAATTACAAGTATATAAATTCTATTCATCATTTAATGCTTTATATTCCAAAACAGGCTTTGACTCTCAACGTTGGCTATTTATTATTTTCTGCTTTCCTACTTTCCTACTAATATATATATATATACACCCAATTTAGCCTTTCTATCTTTTAATTGTTTGAAACAATCAAATACAATGAAATATAATGAAATCGACATTTGATATCAATTTCATATGAATGCATAAATTTAAAAATTTGATTTGTAGTTAGTTTGATCAGATTTTAAAATTATGTCCTAGCTGTTAGCTGCTAACTGCTAACTGCTAACTGCTAACAAAATTGCAAAATTATAAAATTGTAAAATTACAAAACAAATCTGTAGTTAGAAGACTTATTTATACTTTTAACTTTTGTTTTGTTATAAACTAATTTAAGGATGGTAGAAATATTTTCCAAATGAGTTTCCGAATGATAAAACAGATGGTCCGGTCCGGTCCGGTCCACTTTACAATGTACATTACGACAAGCGTTTTGCAGAACTTTAAATATATAAATAATATTAAAAATAAAATAATTACAATTATAATAAATTCTATTCATCATTTAATGATTTATATTGCAAAACAAGCTTTGACTCTCAACAGTAGCTATTTATT